>NC_086254.1:24045299-24271532 GCF_021018805.1 Prinia subflava
CTCCCTGATCCTAATTCTGAGGCAGCTCATCATCCTCTCCATCTCCCCCCCTAAAAAATACCAGAGGAAAAGAACCCAGAGCATTTGGCTACAATGTCCTATTTGGAATGGCTAATAGAGAAATGGGGGTGGGAAATGAAAAGTGTATTTATTGCTGATTCTCACGATGAGATTTGACAGATAGCATTTGCCTCCAACCTTTCAAGCCAGAAGTGGAACAGATGTTCATGAAAAGCCAGTTAATTTCCTGCCATTTGTGAACTGATTAGAAACTGAAACATTAGCACACTGACACTTCTTTATTTTTAATCTTGCTTGTGTTTTGAAAGGAAAAGAACCACCGGGAGCTAAGGTCTGGTTTTCAGATAGGAATAGCTGCACATTTTTATTTCCTCTTTTAACCCCAAACGTCACTGGTAAGGAAATGGGAAAAAGCCAAATTAGTGCTGCCAAGTGTGTCCTGGTGCAGCTTTGCCAGGGAATGAGGAAGAGGAGGCTGAGCTTCCACACACCCCTAGCTCCTGTTACAGCTGCTAAATCCATGTACAAAGGCTCTACAACCAGTTTCCAACAGCTAGTAAACAGCCAGGTATGCTTGTACAGGTCACTGTCAAAAACAAAGCGTTCTGCCCCGCAGGGGAGGATCCAGGAATGAGGAACCCTCCTGGCTTTGGTTTTCTGTACTGCTGTCACCCTTTCAGAGCTCCCAGACCAGAAATTCAGGCCCAAGTACAAATATGGGGGAAGCAGGTTTGGGTCTATTCAAAACTGAGTGATGGCTCCAGATCTAATTCAAGGAAACAACATTTACAGACTGCACTGAATCCCAGGGGGAGAACTTTGGTATTTGTGTTTTCCCTGCCCTTAGAAAGAGGATTTTACTCTCTTGGGTCAGATGGGGCACGTTACTCAAAAGTAAAGCCGGGCAGAATGTTTCTGACAAAGCAAGGTTTTGTTGGGCAATCCCAGTTTGCCAAGGCTGGGATCTGTTATTTAAAACATCCTGGGTTTGACGAGCAGGCACCGGGGCTGGGGCAGGTCCAGCCCGGGGCTGGGGCAGCTGCTGGGCAGCTCCAGCTCCTGCCTTTTCCCTGCTGTCCTTGTCAATATTCCTGGAGGGCTGTGGAGCTGCTTTGCAGCCAAACTGAAAAACTTCATCTTCCCAGGCCCCAAAGCAAGCTGGAAATGAGCAAGCAAACAAAAAAGGGAAAGGAAACCCTGTGAGTTGCAAACCCCGCTTTTCAAGGCAGCTGCACTCAGGAGAAATTACAACCAAACAAAACAAGAGCTCTGTGTTTAAAACCAGGATTTCAGAGGAAAATCAGTCAGGAGAGATTCTGACCAATGGTTGATATTTTATGTATTTTTCCTAAGCTGCACTCACACCCACAGCTGGAAGAGCATGGGATTTCCAGCGTGGAGCACAAACTTTGCTTATCAGCACCAACGTGTGCAGATAGAGGAAAGAAGAAAGAGGAACGACAGAGGGCTCAGGGAGCAGCAGGCTGTGTGTCCGTGTGAGAAATCACAGAAGGCCCAAGCTGGGCCCAGCGGGGCAAACCCCCACGCTGCAAACCAAAAGTTTTGTTTCCTTGGAGAAACCTTCCCTCCATCCCTCCCCCGAGGCCTCTGGAAGGCTCTGGTTGTTTTCCCGCCCGAGTTTCACGTTTTACTAACAGGTGGCTGGGCTAATCCTCAGAGCCCCAGCAGCACACAAAGGCAGGCCCGTGCTGAACGCCGCTCTCCTGCTCCGAATCAGCAACACGCCCAAGATTAAAGGTTATGAAACGTCCGCGGCGAAACTCGGCCCAGCTCCGTGTCCTGTGCCTGGGGATGTTACACAAACCATCCCCTCCCGCTGCACCCCAAACCTCCGGGACACACCCCGGCTTGGAGCCAGCCCCGGGTGGCAGCGGGACAGCGCGCGGGAAATTAAAGTCAATTAAAATTGGGGTAACTGGCTGGAGCTGGGGTTCGGCCCTCCCGCTGGAATCGCACGGTTCCCCTTTAAACGCCTCCCTTGCTCTGCTTTCAGGATCGTTTTACTTTTTAATTCCTTTCTTCTTCCGACTTCTGCCACCACTCCTCTGCTTCCTCCCTCTCCTGGGGGAGGGGAAAGGGAAGAATAAATGCTTTGTTGTTGCTCCCCTCCTCCAGTCTGTAAAGTTTGCTTCTCATCTCCCCCTGGAAAAGAGCATTTCCCCCTGGAAAATACAATTTCCTCCAGGAAAAGAGCACTTCCCCCTGGAAAAGAGCATTTCCCCCTGGAAAATACAATTTCCTCCAGGGAAACAGCACTTCCACCTGGAAAATACAATTTCCTCCAGGAAAACAGCACTTCCTCTTGGAAAACACCAGTTCCCCCTGGAAAACAAACACCAGTTCCCCCTGGAAAACAAACACCAGTTCCCCCTGGAAAACAAACACCAGTTGCCCCTGGAAAACAAACACCCGTTCCCCCTGGAAAACACCAGTTCCCCACCACTGGAAGAAACGCTGCCATTTTTAATTGACAATTAGATGTTTGAAAAAGAGACGGGAAAGGGGGAGGAAAGGCAGATTTTGTGGGAGGAAGGATGAATCAAGTTGGGTTTTTTTTGTTGCTGGACATGTGAAGGGGAGTGGGACCCGCTCACTCCCAGCGGGGACAGCCCGGCCACCCCAAAGGGCTGGAAAGGGCCAGGAGTCACCACAGCTCCATCCCCTCCTTCGGAGGCTTTTGGGTGTTTTGCTTCTCCCTGAGGCAGGAATTTCCTATTCCCGGGCTGTTTCTGGAGTGCTCAGCTGCTGAACAATTCCCAGCCACAGGAAACCCCCTCACTGCACCCCAGGAAAAGCAGGGCAGCCTCCCTGCCCGCCCCAAAGTTTGGAATTGCAGGCAGCCCCTGCAGGCTCCTGTGCCAGCCCCAGCTCCGCTCCCAAAGCCAGGATATTCTGTGAAAGGTGCAATTTGTTGTCTCACATTGATCTTAAGTGTGCTCAAATTAAATCACCATCAGATTGCCCAGAAAAAAAGTAACAAAAGTCACTGACTATTTTTAGAATCATTCAGGAGCTCTGAACTGGCAGGAGAGGATTGTTTAAAGAAACCACAAAACAAACAAAATCACACAATTCCCCCCAGGATTAATTTGCACAACTGTTGCAATCTTTAGAACAGAATTTTAAAAAAACCCAACAAAAACCTCTTATCACTTTCCATTAAAAATACTTCTAATGTTTCTATATGAACTCAAGTTGATTTTTAAAATTCCCCCTTCCTCCCTATCTGTTTATAGTGCTCTACTGCTAATTCAGGGACTAGATAGTAAATTAAGTAACTTAATCTATTACAAAGCAAAAAGAAGATGACAAGAGAAAGGTTGAATGAGTGTGACTTGATCAAATCATGACTAAGGGAGGATATGACAACAACCTAAAATATGTGATGTGTGCAAACTTTAGAGACTGGCACAGAATTTATTCTGGATTTATTCTGCTAATAAATTCTGATAATAATTCTGAAATAAGGCTGGGTAACAACAGAGCCTCCAAAGGTTCCCCAAAGTCTCTCCAGCAGGAGATGAGGGAGATGCTGACAGTTCCTTCTGCTCTCAAAGTGCAACCAACTCACTCCAGAGAGGGAGAGAATAAAGAAAACAACACCCAACACCTCCCGACCCCGCCCCTGCATAAACAAAGATCTTATCCCAGCACAGCTTTGATCCTGAAATGCAGAAATGACCCAGCGCTCCGGGATTCCACTGCAGGCTCTGACCTCGGAGCAGAGCTCCTCACTCCTAGAGAGGAGCTGTCCCAGCAGAATTATCAAATAAATCTTGTCTAGGAGTTGATTTTCATATAAATACTGTTACAGGTTCAGGGCACAGAACAATACTGAAGTGACAGAGGACTAAGGGGACCATTTTCTTAACTTGCCTCATTTTTATTTAAAAATAGAATTTTAAAATCGTCCCTACAGTCTATTTAAAAATGCTATTTAAAATCAGAGTATTGAATGAACGTGAGCAGAGGCATTTACTGATCTACACCAAGTCTGTGTTTATGTCACAAAATCAGTTTGCTGGCATTGTTTTTTTATATTTATGTTGCATAAACCCAGCCTAGTCAGATATATTTATTTTAGGCACTGCAGTTTTAAAGGTTTGTATTTTGTTCTAACTGAATCACAACCAAATTCAGTTCATTCCTTCCCCCTTCCCAGATACACCTAAACCACAAAAATAAAGCCACAGTTCTGCAGAAGGTTTGCTTTTGGATTAAGATACTGAATTGCTGGACCTATTCCAAATGTTAAAAAAGTCTCACATATCTAGACTTGAAAACTCTATTTTTCATTTTAGAATTGATAGCACTGTAATCTAAACTACAAAATAAATAGACAAACCAAATACCACGGGGGTTTTATTGCTAAAATTGGCTTAAACCTTGTTAAAGCTTTGTGGGTTGGACCTGAACAGAATTCTGGTTACAGCGGGGTGATTTCCTGAAGCACTTTAGCTCCAAGTCCTGCAGGGGATCAGCTCCTGCTCTCCTCTGGTGAATCACCCAGTGTGGGGTCACCTCCAGGAGCACCCCTGGGTGCTGAGGGGTGGCACAGAGCACCCTGCCTGTCCTGATTCACTGCTGGATGCTTTAGAGCAGAATGTAAAGGGTATTTGTGTCATTCTCATGATCTGTTCTCTGTGCTGGGTTTTCCTTTGTGTCTCCCTCATCCCCTGAATTTCCAGAGGTGCCTGAAGTGGGCAACAATCAGCAGGTCCGGTTTGGTCAATGCCAGGCACTGCTTGAGCATTTGCTTTTTGCTGAGCATTCTTTACAAAAGTGTCTTTTATGAGCTGGCACCGAATTCGTTCAGTGCCCTTCCTTTTTGCTGTGATCCCTGCTCTTCCATTTCAGTCTGAGGTGATGGTGAAAGCCCTGGCTGGGCTCATTAAAAGCAGGGCTCTGTGAGGAGTGAATCTCTTCCTCAACCATCATTTGTGCTACTTTTGCCTAATTTTAGCTCAATTATTAATGGACAACAATGCCAGGGCCCCAAGAGCCCTGAAATGAAAGGTGCTGCTCTGGTGTGAGATGTTCCCAGGCCTTGGCACCAGCAGCTCCTGGTCCAGCTGGAATTGGCTCTGCCTGGAACCCTGCATCCAGCCCTGGGGTGCCACAAGGAGCTGCTGGAACCTTTAATGGGAGGGTGGGCAGGGGCTGGGATGGAATTCCCAGAGAAGCTGTGGCTGTTCTGGATCCCTGGAAGTGTCCAAGGCCAGGCTGGACAGGGCTGGGAGCAGCCTGGGGCAGGGGAAGGTGTCCCTGCCATGGCAGGGTGGGATGAGAAGACCTTTGAGGTCCCTTCCAACCAAACCCATTCCATGATTCCGCACTGGAGCGTGAATTTAGTGGCAAAACACCCCCAAATGTACCCGGAGCTGCTTTACATGGGATCCTCCAGCTGCCTCTGCACAGGGAGACAGAAGAATCTGGCCCAAATACATGAGATGAAGGTGATAAATCAAATAAACAACTGCTCAGATGGAGCTTGAAACCAGAGGTGCATAAAGACAAAGAGGAAAGATTTGAGCACTGCTGTTCTCCAGGACACTGAGGAAAAGCAGCTCCTTCTCCTGTTCCAGGGGTCCCTGAAGCCAAACTCGTTTTGGGTGGAACTGCAGGGAAGCGTTCTTGGGCCCGTTCTCAGAGCTGGGGTTATTTGCATAGCAGATCAGATAATATGCAAGACCTGCAAATCTCTTATTTCTGTCATCAGACAGGAAACAGAAATAACAGAATGTGACTTGTGGCTGATCGTGTGACAGAAAACTGAGCGACGTGGAGCTGCTCCTGGAGCATCTTCAGCAAAATCACAGGACAGGGCTTGTTTGCACAAACCATTTGACAAATCATTGTGAATAAATCAACTTGAATCAAGTGATTTTAAATGAAAAAAGGGTTAGATTATTCACGATGTCTGTGTCAATAATTTGTCTTATTCCATAAAATATTACTTTTCATCTAAACTACCCAATGCCTGTATTTAAGTCATTCAATCATTTAATGGTAAAGCGAGACGCAATGAGTGAGATTTTAAGTGAAGAAGAACAAAGTTTTGAGCCTCTTGCAGCTCAGATTTGGGTCACTTTTACTCAGTCCAGTCTGCTCATTCCAAACCCAAACCTGACTCTCACTGACATTGTAAATGTCCCTTCCCCTACTCCAGTACTATGAGGTTTTTTTTCTTTCTTTTGTTTTGAGCACAACAATATTCAAACATCTCCTGTGTGGAACCAAACTCAGCAATTTTTCTTTCTGTAACTTCCTTTGACACAGAAAACACCAAGAGCCTCTGGCCCAGACAGGCAGGAGCTCACTCCAGTAACATGAGATTTTTTTCTCTTTTATTTTTCTTTTTTTGCTTTTTTGAGCACACAGGCTGGGGAGAGATCCCCAAATCTTCTGGATCAAATTCCAGGATTGGGGTTTGTGCCTCGATTCTGCTGTCACTTGATAGGCTTTGAGGAAGGAGGTGCTGTTCTTGCTGCACAGAACAAATCACCCTGCACTGTATCCATGGTTGGGCTGCAATAAAACCCCTCTGTGCCCTGCAAACTGGGGCTGCACTTGGGAAATTGTCCTTCCTTTTCTCCCTGTCCCTGCAGAGTTTTAAAAGCAGCGATTTCTCAGAGCTCCTTCTAAGAACAGGGATTTTCTGATCAAACCTGCAGCAAGGAAAAGCCCTGCTGCTGTGGGAATTTGCATTTCTCACTTCTCCAGCCCCTCCCGACCTGACTCTGTTTTTACACCACCAAAAGCACTCGGTCCTGGCTGTGCTGCATTTATTTGCTCTTTCAGCTTTGATGGAGAATTAGCTGCTGGCTGATCTTTATGAGGAGCAGGGAGACACCACGGAGATTTTTGGGCAGATGTGAAGCCCTGTGGGAGGGGTTTGGGGATGTTTTTCACTCCTGACAGCCCTGCAAAGAAACATTTTGTATCAGTGTTCCACATGCACTTGGTTGGGCTTTTTATTTGCAGGTTTCATTCATTATAAGGAGGTTATGGTAAGGAAAGAAAGATTTGGAAATTGCTATTTTTCACTGTGAGTTATTCTGATGAGGTTAAAGATAACAAGTTAGGGACCCCAGTTACCCCAGTGTACCCACATTAACAACCCAAACTGGGGCCACACAGGTTGGAATTATTGGCTTGTTTGGGATTTGGGGTTTGTCTCCACGTTTCTATGAGTGGCTCGACAGGAAAAAACAAACAAACGAACGAACCCAAATAACACCAAAATATCAAAACAAACAAACAAACAAACAAAAAAACCCAAAAAAACCCACCACCAAAACAAAACAAAAAAACCCAAACAAACAAACAAAAACAAAAAACCCCCATAAAAACCCCCAAAAAAACACAAAAACCAAAACAAAACAAAAAACAAAAAACAAACAAAAAACCCCAAAAAAAACCAAAAGAAAAAAAAACAAAAACAAAACAAAACAAAAAAAAAAAAAACCAAACAAACAAACAAACAAACAAAAAAAAAAAAAAAAAAAAAAAACCACAAACATAACAAAACAAAAAAAAAAAAAAACCACCTGTAAGTGCAACTGCTGGGATAGTTTTAGAGGCTGAACCATCGGAGAAATTAAATCCAAGTGCCCTCTACTGGCCCGGGAGAGAGAGAAGGGCTGAGAAAGGAGAGGAGGAGGGCGCAGGGAGGAGGGAGGGGAGGTGGGACAGGACTCAAAGGAAACTGCAGGGAAATGGGGATGGCTGAAAACTCTGATCCCCGGCAGAGGCTGCGCTGCTGCTGCCATGCTCGGGACACTCCAAAGAACATAAAGAAAATATTGCTGTGTGAGAGCAGGGGCGGGAGAGGGGAGATAACAAAACTCTTTATGGTGAAATGTCTGTGTTAGGACAGAATATCACTCTATTTTTTCTTTTTTTTTTCTTTTTTTTTTCTTTTTTTTTTTTTTACATTTAAAAAAATTATTTTTGCCATCTCAGTTTCTCATTGAGAAAAATTAGTGGTGGAGGCAAGGAAGAAGAAACCTTTT
This sequence comes from Prinia subflava, assembly GCF_021018805.1. NCBI lineage: Eukaryota > Metazoa > Chordata > Aves > Passeriformes > Cisticolidae > Prinia > Prinia subflava. The sequence continues at coordinate 24,053,357 of NC_086254.1, forward strand.
TTGATTGTTTAGCACTCGGTGTGGTTATTTTAAAGCTGAGTTGTGTAACAATGACATTACCACACGAATCTGGTCCTGGCAGGAATTATATCATCCCTGCTTATGGGAACTGAATCCCCGAGTTCCAGGAACGCTGGGATGGTGAGTGTGTGCTCACACTGGCAGAACACTTCATGGAAAATCTGTTTCAGGCTGATATTTCTGCACAGAACAACTCCTTCCTGCCCTGACAGAAAAGCAACAGCTATGATTTTATTGCTGACATTGAGTTCACAGGATGAAGAAGTTCTGAGTCAAACAGAACTGTGGGGCACTGAGATTTTATTTATGAGATCAGTAATCCACAGGATCCTCCCAACTGCCTTCATAAAACCTAAACCAAACTAACATTATTATAGATTATAGATTTATATTATAGATCTATATTATAGATTAACTGCAGTACCAACAGCAGGGCTATGATAATTTTTATATATATTTTTTAAAGCAGCAAACTTCAATAAACAGCATTGAGATTTTATTGTGCTCAGTAATCCACAGGATCCTCTCAACTCCCTTCATAAAACCTAAACCAAACTAACATTATTATAGATTATAGATTTATATTATAGATCTATATTATAGATTAACTGCAGTACCAACAGCAGGGCTATGGTAATTTTTATATATATTTTTTAAAGCAGCAAACTTCAATAAACAGCACTGAGATTTTATTGTGCTCAGTAATCCAGAGGATCCTCTCAACTGCCTTCATAAAATCTAAACCAAACTAACATTATTATAGATTTATATTATAGATCTATATTATAGATTAACTGCAGTACCAACAGCAGGGCTATGATAATTTTTATATATATTTTTTAAAGCAGCAAACTTCAATAAACAGCACTGAGATTTTATTGTGCTCAGTAATCCACAGGATCCTCTCAACTGCCTTCATAAAACCTAAACCAAACTAACATTATTATAGATTATAGATTTATATTATAGATCTACATTATAGATTAACTGCAGTACCAACAGCAGGGCTATGGTAATTTTTATATATTTTTTTTAAGCAGCAAACTTAATAAACAGCACTGAGATTTTATTGTGCTCAGTAATCCACAGGATCCTCTCAACTCCCTTCATAAAATCTAAACCAAACTAACATTATTATCCTGCTACAAATCAAACCCTGCCTAAAAGAGTGACCAGACTTTGTGGGAGCCCAGGTTCATGCATTAGACTTTTCATTAAAAAAAAAAAAAAAAAACAACTGTATTTTGCATTTTGCATTTGTTAGGCTGGAATTTGCGAGAATCACACAGAATTCCAGGTAACCAGCACTGGAGCAGCCTAAAAAAAGCTTCAAATCTTGCTCACCTTTCTGATGTAAAAATAACCCTTTCTGATGTAAAAATAACCCTTTCTGATGTAAAAATAACCCTCTCTGATATAAAAATAACCTTGTTCTCAGTGGGCTCAGGGTCTCTGCCTGCAGCACACGCTGGTGTTTGGTCCCTTCCTTTAACAGTGTCCATCTGTGGCTGCCCTGCCAACGCACGGCACCGCTGCGTTTAATCTGATTTTCAATAGCCAGGACTGTTTCCTCTGTTAATCTCTGATTTTTCACTGCTGAGCAGGGCCTGGAGCTGGCTCTGCAGCAGCCTGTGCAGCCCAGCTCGGGTGGGCACCTCCCTCCTGGCACCTTCCTCTCCCTCCTGGCACCTTCCTCTCCCTCCTGGCACCTTCCTCTCCCTCCTGGCACCTTCCTCTCCCTCCTGGCTGAGCTTTTCTGCAGGGCAGCACCATCCACTGCTCATCCCCTGCCCAAACCCCCCTGGGGCCGGGCTTGAAATCAGAACCAGCTCAGTTTGTGATGGTCTAAGTTGAGTGTGCAACAAGAAAAAAATAAAGAAAGAAAGGAAAAGCTAAAAAGGAAAAGCCTGTGCCTAATTGTGGACATCTCCCACCTGAATGGTGAATCTGGTACCACACGTGGTTTGTGGAGAAACAGCTCAGGTGTAGTAAAGGAAATTTCTTTATTAATTTTCTGGGAAAAGGAAAATTAAACAGTGGATGCAGCTCTCTTATTGCCTCTATATCTCTGCCTTGAATGCAAAAAAACCCCAAAAAACCCCAACCAACCAAACCAAAAAAAACCCCCCAAAAAACCCAAAAAACCAACAACAACAACAACAAAAAAACCCAAAACAACAAAACAACCAAAAAAACCCAAAAAACCCAAAACAAACCCAAAAAACCCCCAACCCCAAGACATCCAAGAAGGATAAATAAGTGTAGGAAGAATAAAGCATTGTCCTCCTGGAGGTGCCTGATTTGAAGTCAACACTGCCTTAACTTGCAAAAATTGCCAATTAATTTATTTTTTTTTTCTAAAGAGACTTAACAGCAAAATCTAAATTCAGGCTAACAACTGGAATAAAAATCTCACTTTAAATACCTGAGATGGGTGTTGGTGATAACAACTAGGCTGCTGCATTAGTTTTAACTATCTCAGATTGCAAATTGAGATCTTTCAGGAGTACTTTGTGTTCTCTTGTTGGCAGGGTAGAGCTCAACTGAACGTATTAAGAAGTCAGATATGAAAAAAGGACTTAGATAAATGTGGTCGATACATGGAGTCCAACGATAAATTGAAAACAGACAATATTCCATAAAAACAGTGATTTGTCCCCAAACTCCCAATTCCAGTTAAAAACTAACATTGTATTTTTCACCTTTTATAGGAACTAACAGTACAATCCTGTGAAGAGTCATTTAGGAGTAAATTCAAGGTAAAAGAGAAGTTGAAAACGAGCTAACAATGTCAATTTTGGGTGACCTCCACAACACCTCACTGCCAAAGAATCTGCATTTATAAAATATCCAGTTCTCGGAGAAATGACAGGCAGAACCCCCCAAATTTGAAGTCTGCATGATCAGTAGTTGCTTAGGAAATTCTTGGCAGCCGCGTGCAGTAAGAACAAAGCTACATCTGTGAACAACAAGCCTGAGGAACACGTCCTGCACACCCCTGAATTCTATTTCCAGCCTCCAGTGCAGACATTTACAAGAAATCCTGCCAGTAACCAGCAGCAATTTTAGTGCAATGTTTGTTCCCAAGTTCTTGAAGCACCTACTCTGTGGAAAGGACTGGGAATAGCAGCAACCATCTTTACCCTGTCTACAGCAATTACATTTTCTCCCCCTGTGAAGCTCAAAAAACGAGGCACAGACTGGAGGGAAAGTGAGGAAATTTCTTCTGAATTCTTCCCCTTTCAGCATATGGTTTAGTTTCAGTTTTTTCCAAGCTAGAACAATGTGCTGTACAGGAGACAAGATGATGAATGCTGAGTTTTGGGCTCAGTTAAAACAAATAACTTTCTCTAAAAGCACATGCTTTGTTTCAAAGTGACGTTTGGTAAAAGCCTCGGTGTCCATGTTGTGTTACATCACTGCAGCTCCCTGACTGACACACAGGGAGAAGAAAAGGAGATTTCCCTTAACCCTCACCTTGCCACAGCCCCTGTGTGCTCTGAAGGCAGAATTCAGGGTCCTTTTACATCATTTCTTAATCTCTTTGCACTAATCAAGGCAGTTACAAACTTAAGTGATGCTGAGAATTTTGGTTGTTGAGAATTAATAAAACACAATTTCCCACCAAGATTAACCCAAAAATGAGTTTTTCATGGTTTTCTTCACCAAGAAAGCTTTTCTGATGCTGGAATTCAGGTTCCTTTTACACCATCTCTTAATCTCTTTGCACTAATCGAGGCAGTTACAAACTTAAGTGATGCTGAGAATTTTGTTTGATGAGAACTCATAAAACAGAGACAATCCCCCACCAATATTAACCCAAGAAAACCACAGGGGATTCACCCCATAAACCACGGGGGAACAACCCCATAAACCACAGGGGATTCACCCCACAAACTCCAGGGGATTTGCACCACAAACTCCAGAAAATTCACCCCACAAACTCCAGAAAATTCACCCCACAAACTCCAGAAAATTCACCCCACAAACTCCAGAAAATTCACCCCACAAACTCCAGAAAATTCACCCCACAAACTCCAGGGGAACAACCCCATAAACCACAGGGGATTCACCCCATAAATCACAGGGGATTCACCCCACAAACTCCAGAGGGGAATCACACCATAAACGACAGGGGAACAACCCCACAACCTCTAAAGGATTCACCCCACAAACTTCAGAGGATTCACCCCACAAACTTCAGAGGATTCACCCCATAAACCACAGCAGAACCACCGCACAAACTCCAGGGGATTCGCCCCACAAACCATGGGGGATCACCCCATAAACCACGGGGGATCACCCCACAAACCACGGGGGATCACCCCACAAACCACGGGGGATCACCCCACAAACCACGGGGGATCACCCCACAAACCACGGGGGATCACCCCACAAACCACGGGGGAACAACCCCACAAACCATGGGGGATTCATCCCACAAATTCCAGAGGAATCAGCCCGGGGGAATCGCCCCACAAACTCCAGAGAAAGCTGGAACCAGAAGACCTTACCAACACCTTACTGCTGCCTCCTTGGGAAGCCACAAAAAGACCAAAAACACACCGAACACAAAAGTTTCCCCCAGAGGTGGCTGGGCACAGCTCTTACCTGCTCCTGTGAAGAGCCAGCCCCTGCTCCAGCAGCTCCTGGGAGCTCTGCCTCCCTTCCCCAGCCCCTGCAGAGGATTAAACCTTCTCATCACCTCCCAAATGAGCCCAACTGGGCTGACCCCACTGCAGCCCTTAACCCCTTCTGGCACCTGCAGATCCTCCTCAGCAGATTAAGGGCAAAACCTCGTTTTTACCTGGCAGCTTTGCTGTGTTTGGACTGTGTGGAGGCAACAAAGTGGGAGGAGAGAGCCAAAACATTATTGTCAAGTGTAGTCACAATGGCAATAAAAGCCTTTGCATGGATTTATGGATTTATTTATTCTCGCTGGAATTAAATTTGTGTGCCTGTGTCTCTGGCAGGGCTCCCCCACTCACTGCTGGAAGCACCAAAGTCCTTCTGGTGTGGCCCAGTCCTGGGTTTTTGGGGTAAAGAGAATTTTTTGTATGATGCCTAAGACTGATTCTGCTCCATGACTGTGGTTGTGAATATTGATACAGCCTTTTGTGGCAATAAACAAGGAGTAATAAAGTAATCTAGCCCTGATTACTGAATTTGATGAAGGGTTTCTGAACAGGGCATTTGATAATTATGTGGCTTTTCAATATGTGAAGTGGTGGTTAAAAATAAAATTAAAAAAAAAAAAAAAAAAAACAGAAAAAAGACTGTTTCATCTCAATTTTACAAGCAACTTTTTCTCAAGCAATTCTTTTCCTTCACTTATGCAGCCATTGGCAGGACTCAAAAGCTGCAGAGAGAAAGTTTCCTGTGATGACAGAGTCCCAGCAGTCTGGGCTACTCCAGTTTAATTTACCAAAGTAATAAAATTTCAGCCTATACCAGCTCAGAATCTATTTCTCCAATGGACTCGAAACTGCTGACAGCAAAAAAAAGTGGAAACTCTGCAGCTTAATCCCCACTTCCCTCTTGTGTTCCAAACAACTCCAGGGAAGTAATCACAAACATCCCTGAAATCGGTGAACAAAGATGAGTCTGCAGAATTCTGCTCGTGTTTTAAATATCACTGGGGTCTGTCCTTATCACTCCCTGTGTGCCAGGAATAAAAAACCTTGCATAAAGGTGGGTGAAGGGGCAGTGCTGGATTCTGCATCACCTGCTCACTTTGGGATGTGATAAAGAAGGAATTTGGACTTTGTTCCTTTCCGGTTTAAAGTCAAATCTCTGGTGCTTCCTGTGCAGGAGGTTCTTTCCTCTGCCCTTCAGCAGGTGACAGATTTAATAGGAAATGATTAAGTAAAAGCAAAGAGTGGTGATAAGAGGTTTATTCTTCTTCGAGGCGTTTGATAATTTGTTTTCAGAAAATGGCACTTCTTAAGGAATTTGTAAGCATCTTCAGCCTCGTCAGGGCTGCTGCAGAATTTCCTGTTTTTGTGTTCTCAGAACTGCTGAGCTGCTGAAGCTGCCAGTAAAGCCCAGGGCGCGTTATCCAGAAGAGGAGGAGCCTGTAACAAATCCAGATTCTGCACTGAGATTCTCAGAGTGTGTGACTGTGCAGAACCCAGAGCTATTCCAGCTCCAGCCTCACCACGGGTCAGAACCCACAGCCACAGCTGTGATTCCCTGCTAATAGAATTGATCATAATCTTTATTTGAAAATAACTGAAACACTCTTTCGGAGGTAACCACAGCAGCATGAAATCAGCAGATCTCACACCTCGTGCCTCCCTCTGAGAGCAGCCCTGTCTCACGTCTGGCACTCCCACACCCTGAGCAGCCACGGGGTTTGTCTCCCTGAAAGGGCTTAATTCAATTCAATCTCATGTTGTGTAGACAAAGCTGAATTTTATTTATTTCTTTTTGTGGAGCCCGCTGGGTCTGACAACCCCAGTTCTTCTTTCACGCTGGGGATGCACAGGAGGCACAGGTCCTGCCCAGGTGGACAGGGAGGGGTTTGGATCAGGCTGGAATCACCACGGATTGGAATCCCTTTACAAGGCATGGGAATGCCAGGGAGGGGAGCAGAAAGTGCCATTAGAACAGAGAACCTTTGCTCTGTGCTCTCTGGGCACCCCAAACCTGCAGGTTTGCAGAACCCAGGGCAAAAATCCCACTGAACTGTGGGGGCTTCTCACCTCTGTCCTCTCTGATCAGTTCGAAACAGAATTCTGCAGAATTTACAGAATTCCCTCTTGCTTTTCAGATGTAATCTTCACTCAGATAAAGAGAGAATAACAACTATTCCCTCCACAGGCAAGGTTTGTCTGTGCTGATTTATGCCTTAATGTCACATCAATCACCAGAGCATGAGGATGTAAATAACAAACTTTGTTTGAAAATGGAAGCAGCAACAGATTTTTTGTTTCAAAGGATAAGTATTAGTTTATTTAAAGATAAGGATGTCAAAATATACAGTATTGTATCATTAGGATCAGTGTGGATTAAAATGTCAGGCCCACGGTTCCCTGTACAGGCTAGGATTGAACAGAAATCTTAATTTTCTGTAATATTTATTAACTACAGTTATTACAGGAGCCTAGTGAAGCACAGAGCTGCCGGAGCAGCTTTGATTTTGGTTTTTATTAGGGTTAATTACAAGTATGGACATAAACAGGTACCAGGGTGAACAACTAAGTTTCCTACGACCTAAGGAACATTAATTCCCGGCTGGCAGGCACAGCCCGGCGTTAGGGGACGTGGGTGCCCTCTTGTGTCCTATTAGAACCTTAAATAGCTTTTAATTTGTTATCCCACCTCGCCCGGCCCAGAGAGGAGCTGCCCCAATCAAGCCTTTGCATTTTAGAGTTTTAATTTCCATTAATAACCGGGGAAGCAGGGTTGGATCGCCACGGGCTCTGTCAGGGTTCAGCTCTAATTTCAGCTCTGTCGGAACCCCCCAGAAGTGACTCTGCTGGGTTTTTTTTGTTTTTCCCGTGAAGCAGAACGTGTGTCCAAGGGGATTTGTGGTGTCGGAACCCCCCAGAAGTGGCTCGGCTGGTTTTTTGTTTTTCCCGTGAAGCAGAACGTGTGTCCAAGGGGATTTATGATTTTCCTGGCTGCTCTCAAGCTCTCCCCAGCGGAGGATCCGCTGCCCGTGCCTCGCTGCCCTCCTTCTCCACGTGCTCTGTTTTTCTGCATTTACTGAATTCTCTGCCACCCTCGCACCTGCCTTACCCTCCCCTCCCCACGCTCCAAACCACCCACACCACCTCACTTTAAACACATTTCTTGGGATCTTCAGAGCTGCTTTCCACAGGTGAGGAACAAACCCTGCCAATGACACCCTGCAGTGGTACCCCAGCATTTGCTTCAGCCTCGGGCGTTTGCCGGCAGCCCTGGGAGGGAAAAGGAGTCAATTCTGCTGCCAGGAGCCCCAGAGGGCAGCTGAGCCTCCCTTCAGCAGCCCCGGCTGGGCTTTACTTGGATTTGCCAGCAGGGAGGATGGACACGGGGTCTGTCTGCACTTCTGCATCCAGCATCCTTTTGGAGCCCTGTGGAAGGAGGGAGACACCTTTAGAAACATTTCCAAGTGTTTCAGAACGGCCAGCTCTGGAACTGTGCCTCAGACCTTTGCTACTGCATATTTCCCACTGATTTAATCTCCCTGCATCTCTTCATTTCCCCTTTATTTAACATGCACGGATACACGAGCACCGTCTGCATCATGAGAACCACACAAACTCCCTGCCCCTGACTCTGCCTAAATGCGGGGGTTATTTTAATATAATTGTCTCAATTGGCGTGGAAACAATTGTTTTCAGGGCCTGGGCTCCCATGGCAGAGCCAGGCTGCTGCGTGTCTGTAGCATTGGAGTTCTGGCATAACTTTCTTTAAAATCTCCCTGCCCTGAACGCTTCACTGCAACCCTGCTAGGAGTCCTTCAGGCATGATGAATGGTGTATTATAGCCAGCCCAGCTCTGCTCTAGGTTAAAGGAACATTAAATACTTTTATGCATGACAGGTATTCGACAATGTTGGAGTGATAAAGCTTTTTTTACACTGCAAACCTAATTCTGGGTTTGGAACCTCTCCAAGACACTAATCCAGCTTAGATGAAGGAAATGTATAGCTCTAACCATACCAACTACATTTTTCACTAGCTGATAAAAACTTGGCTCTGGTTTGAGGTGCTTGACCTAATTTTGCTGGCCTTGAAGCTGCCAAAACTTCAGCAAAAGGGACCCACAAACAGCGTTTGAGGTCACTGTAACCACCGTGGGGTGTCAGTGCTGTTTGTAACCCAAATCGTGCCTTGCTGAGCAGAAAATGCAGCATGACAGAGCTAAAGGTGACTCTGTGCTTTCCCTAGGATAGGAACCGGGCAGAATGATGTGTGAATTGTCCTTTCCTGGAGATGTGAGCCACCACCTCAGGACGATTCTGTGTTACACGTGGAGAGTGAAAGGTCTCAACTTCCTCATGCCCTTCAGGGAAGTAAAAACAGCGAAGTTTTTACACTGATTAGGCTCCACCTCGCTGATCTTCTTTAAATGTTTCACCTTGGAGGATCTAAGTATGAAAAAGAGCAGCCAAAATTCATAATGGACTGAAAAATCTCATCTACAACTGATTGTAACCTTGTGCAGCTCCGCTGGCTGCAGTGGGTTTGTTCTGCTTCCCCTGATGCTGAGTTTGGAGGATGCTCTGGAGCAGAATAAAAGGGTTTGGCCATTTGCAGGTAGCAGCAAATCCCTCATTTATCCACCAACCAATGCTAAGTGAGTTGCTCATTCCAGATTTAACCTGAAACCCTAAAACCTCCACGTCAGGCAAAGAATTCCCACATCACAGGAGTAACGGGGTCTGCCAGCTCCACCTCCTGATGAAATCACTTCTGAACTGATCTAGGGAATAAGGTGACACAAATTCCCTTTCTTCCTATAAAAGGGTGGAGGGAGGAGACAGGAGAGGAGGCTCCTTGGAGAGAATCCCCTTTTTGCCTCACTTAGCACTCACTTTGCAGAGGTGACTTTATTTGCTCACTGCAGTCTCCTGCTGCACCCATTTTCAAGGCGCTGGCTGATTAAAGCAGGAAGATCAGGCTGGCTGATGATTCTTGCTGAACTGGAATTTCCGAACCCGGTGTGAAAGAAAGAACTTTGTTCTGCCTTCTTTAATGGAAAAATCCCAGCCCTGCCCTGAATTTGGGAGCTCGGGTACCAGCAGCTCAAGGTTTTGTGACAGTGAATGTGCTGGTTTGGGCAGAGCATTTTGAAGTGCACACAAAGAAAAATCGTGGTACTGGAGCATTTCCCCCCAGATTTTGCTCAGGAGAAGCCTGGGTCAGTGCAGCACACTCTGATCTGAATAAATCCAAATACTTTCCATGTGCTGAGCACTCCCAGCTCCTGACAGCTGCGCTATGAGTTATTCCAGCTCAGGAAACAATGTTATTAATCTTTTTCCCCCCTTTCTTTTTCTTTCTAATCTAATCTTTGAAAGACTCCCTAACTACATTTGCTACAGCTTATAAATTAATCTCTTTTACCATAGGAACAACCTTATCTGTGCTCAAACCCTGCAGCAGGGCAGTGATGCTGTTTGCATCCATAAATGGCTCCAGTTGTAGCCAAAATTCCAGCATTTTTAGCCAAAATTCCGGCGTTTTTAGCCCAGGCTGGGTGAGCTGCTGGATCCCCTCTCCAGCATCTCCTGCTCCCATTTGATCAACAAAAAGCTGAATTTTTCTGCTGAGTTGTTCCCAGACAACTGAGCAGTTATCTTGAGATGGCAGTGCAGGCATTGGTTGGTGTGTGTGATCTGATGCTTTCAGATCAATGATTGCACATTCTGATCACCCAGGAGATGAGGAGATCATTTTTTTTAGGAATTGCAGAATGAGTTGCTTTGCTCTTGGTAATCTTGAGGATATTCAAAGACAGATAATAATTTTCCATGAGAGTTTTCCCTCATTGTTATGTGGTTTGCTGCCACTCTGAAGCACAATAAATTGACCAAATCAGCTTTACTGTTGTCAAAAACTCCTTTTTTTTAAGAGTTAATGGGAGAGGGAAGCTGCAGGAGCGCTCTCTGTAATTGCAGCAGAAGATAAGGGACTGCACAACCAAACTGAAGCCAGCAAAAAAAAAATAAATCCTACAGATCATCTGCACTTCCTCTCCATTATTCTGTTTAATTCCTCAAATGGTCTTTTTACCTCTCACAATCTCCTCCCTTGATCTAAAAGCTTTTCTTGCCCTTTCAATCTGAGCCACCTTTCCTGCCTCTCTCCCGTTCTCTTTCCTGAATTTTGGAGGTGTTTCCTCACTCCTTCAGATCTCCCTTTCTGGAAGAATTCTAAATTTTGTTTTTCATTAAACTCCACGAAGGAGTTTTGATTTTGATCCCCTCCCTTGATTCTGACCTCACAGGGATTTTGTTTGGCAGGGATGTCCCAGCTGCACCCCTCGGGGCAGGCGGGTTCCCCTGGTACCCCACTCCCCTCTCCCCTCAGGGACACCCTGGAATTTGCAGGATCATTGAGCCAGGGCAGGAACCCCAAACCCAGCGCTGGGGAACCAATTCCAGCTCTCCCTGGGCAAACCATCCCTCCTCAATCAGCCTGGACTCTCCTCCCTTTCCCAAACCCTGCTGCTCTTTAGCCCAAGCCCTGCCAGCAAAGCTGATGCACAAATCCCCCTCAGATCAAAGCCTGCGTGCTTCATCCAGCTGGAAAATGGCAAAAAAAGGAAAAGAAATGAACGTACAAAGCCTTTAAAAAACCCTCCCAGGGACTGCCTCTTCTCTGTCCTCTTGTAGGAGGGTTCCTTGGTGTCACCGCCGTTCTGGACGGAGTCGGGCTCGGCTGCCGGCTGCTCCCGGGGCTCTGGCTGCTCCCTGCCCTTCTGCCTGCCCAGCTCCACCAGGCTCTTCTTGTCCTTGGAGCCCTCTTTGCTCCTCTGGCCCCCAGGGTCGCTCTCAGACGGGGCAAGAGGCTTCTCCGTGGGGTTTAAGGTCTGTGGTGGTTTCAAACAGGGGTTATTTTTAGTGGGGAATAGAAAGAGTTCAGAAGGAGATGCATAAATATGTTAGAGGGGGAAAAAAATTTAAAAAAAGAAATGAAAAGCCACCTGGCAGGGAGGAACCCTGCTGGCCAGCAGGTTTGGATTTACAGAGGTTGGGTGGGCTCAGGGAAGGGCTCCAGGGAGCTGCTGGAATTCCACGAGCAAAGACTGCGGGATGGAACAGTTCCTGCATGGAACTGCTGGAGCTGCTCAGGGAGGCAGAGCACAGGCACAGAACCCCACTAAAATACCCCAGTGTTTTCACCCCAAGCTGGGGAAGCACCCAAAAAACACAAGGAAAAGATTTGAGAAAGGACAAAAATCAAAAGACCCCATAAAGCAAAGGATGGAAACAAATTCCCTGTGAGTGAGCAACGCTCCACCCAAAATTTAACAGCACAGGGTTTGGCTGTGGGAGGCCAGAACATCATAGAAAATTTCATGTACAAGTGCAAAAGGAGAGACAGGAAATCTTCCGAAAAACCATAATCATAAAGCACCTGTCCAGGCCTGGAACTCAGAGGAGTTCAGGATATATTTGAAGTTCACACAAGAAAAATCATATCTGGCAAACAGAGGACGAGACAATGAAATTGTTACTGTTTGGAAAGCAGTAAATGAGAGTGGTTTTGCCAGGAAATCTGTTTGCAAATAGGATTTTCTTCTTTCTCATGAAAAAAAAAAAAAAATAGACCCATATGGCTTTATTTATTACCATCATTAAAACAGCACAAATTTACCATGTTGAAAAGCTGGAAATCTCACATCTGCCCTCCGGCCGTGGCCCAAGCTTAGAGCTGTGTGTTTTTCCAGCTTTGGGAATTTTAGCATTAGTCTTGAAATATTTGGTGTTCTTCTGCAGGCCTGGGGTTATGTGCTCACACGCCAGGCTCAGCTTTCATTCAAAACAAAAACATTTTTAGATCTCATGATTTCAGAGAAAACCCTGAAAACAGAAACTCTAGAGAAACAGAATGCAAATACACCTCGTGTAGTTCAAAATAAAAAATGTTCGAGCCTGTCTAATTTTGGGGAAACAAGAATGAGAGGGGACAACAATCCTGCTGCTTGCCTTTTTCAATCTATTCACCTTTCCTCACTACCTAATCTTAAAAAACTTCCATGCTTAAATCACAGAATGCATTTAATACATTCAGGCTTGACCAGGAGACTCAGCTCTTCCACTAAATATGACTTTTGGAAGGATTTCTTTTTCCAAAGACAGATATATGTGGGTAAATATTTCCTCACACCTGGATTTCTCTGCTCTTAGACTTAAAAATCCCAAAAAGGCAGCAACTTGCCTTTGTGCAGGAGAACGTGAAGGGGATCAGGAGATTTATAATTCATCAGAGTTTATATTTTAGTTTATATAGTTTATAATATAGTTTATAATATTGTTTATAATATAATTTATAGTCCATCCAAGCAGACTCAGAGGGTCAGAGGAGAGCAGGGTGTGGGCTGGGGCTGCACACACCCCCCCCGTGTCCTGGCACCTGCAAATGGCACCTGGCAGTGCCCAGGGGTGCAGGAGCTCTCCCAGCACAAGGATGGACAAAAAGGATGGACAAAAAAATAAAATTAATGTTGTCTCTGGCTCAGTTAAACCCGGGAGCTCTGAGCTGAGTTCCCCAGACCCTCCTGGCTGTGATTTCCTCACCTTTGCAAGGTGAAATTGCAAATGTTCACCTTCACTGCAGCAGCAACCACAGCCCTGGGGCTGAGCCCGACATGGCCGAGCTCAGCGGGGCCAGAGGAGCCTGGAACCCTCAGAAACGCTCTGTTAAATCTGTGGCTTTGCTCTGTGGGTGTAAAATTAGAATTTTCCTCCCCACACGTGCCTGAGACAGCGCTGCAGCCACAGCAGAGCCGTCCCCGTGGCTGAGAGCAGGTGGGGCTTTGATGTCAGGCAGACAAAACACTTCTTAAAAAATATTCATAATGCATTTTCCAGGGGAAAAAAAAATAACCTAAACCCTATCAGATAATCTCCTGGAGGTGTTTCATATTAACCTTGAAAGGCAGGAAATTGGCATATTTGATATTGATGGGAGCAGCTCAGGAAATGCAGAGCGAGGCCATGAAAAATGAAGATGTTAATGCTCCTTGCTCCCAGCAGTTTGCTTTGCCTCCCTCAACATGAGCAGTGCCACTGAAACAGAAAAAGAAAAATGGACAGTATTTTCCTGTTATCTTAGAGGAGAGCTTGGTCCCAGGGTGATTTTTAAGCCCAGGATTTCTGTGGGTTTCGGAGCGGTGCTGAAATTTCTGGAGGGTGCAGAGGGGCAGGGATGGGGAGAGGAGAAGAATCACAGCATTCCAGAGACACATTGGGATAATTTAAGGAAATCCTTTCAAAGAAATCCCCAAAAAAGGAAGAAGTCAGCAGCAGATTTTTCCTTAGGCTCCTCTGTGGAATAAAACTCTTCTACTTTACACCAGGGCAAGGGAGAGAAGGAGGAAGAGCAACAAACTGATTTACAAAAATGGAAGAAAGCTGGCTGCTCATTAAAACATTAAAATAAATGAGCTGCTCATTTCTTAATAAAAGAAAATAGATCCAGGGCTGAAACTTTTGGTGTCTTACCCAGATCACCTCACAAAAGTCCTGTATGAAATAAGGATTAAGTGTCACAAGACAAGGCCCTTCTATATTTAGGATGCTTTTAGAGACATAATTCATAAAAATTAACCTTGGTGCCATCAGACGTTGTGAAAAGAGGAAGGGGGAGATATCATTTTACAGCCATTTCAGAAAGGAAATTCTGAAATGTCAGTTTTGAATACAACTTCAGTTTTCGTCTTAAAGGAACCTGTCTATACACAGAACCTTGTTTTATCTCTCATTACCAAGAGATTAATTCTTCTGGATTAATTCATCTTCTCTTGCAGCAGATGAGGGTTTGGCTCTGAGATTAACAGAATTTGTATTTCTGATGAAAATATTATTTTTGTGAAGCATTTTGAAAGCCATGGAGAATAGAATGCAAATACCACGCCCAAAGGTTGGGTTCTGATTTTATGAACACAGAACGAAAGAAGCAAAACCAGAACAAGAAACAAATATTTTCATGGCCTTTGTTACATTGCAGTGAACAGTTTTCATTCTCACTTTCACTTCTCTTTTGTAGAGTTTCCACCTAAATGATTCTTTCCTCAGAAGAGAAGTAAATCAACAAAGTAAAAATAATTCTGTGTGTTTTTGGTTCCACTGCCTGAGCCAAGGTACTTGCAAAAAGTCAAAAAGCAACAAGAAGAGGAAGAAGACTAAATGTAAACCTATTAATTATTTTAAGAAAAGGAACACACCTGGAAAAAGGGTTTTTTTTCCTTAAGTATGATGTTGACTTCAAAATATTAATATTATGAATAGATAAAAGAAACAGAGAAGTTATGAGCAAATATACGAAGCTCAGTGAGTGTAGCATTTTTCTCAAAGACTTTTACATTTTAAGAGGTTGAGCTGTGTGGAAGGAGGTGACGAGAACCCAACACCAGAGGATGAAGAAGTCCAGGCCAAAAATAAAGAGTCACTTACGCGGTGTGTGGGGCTGGGACCTGCTCCCTCTTCCGAACTGGGGGTCCCTCCATCACCCTTGAGTGACTAAAATAACAAAGGTCCTGTTTGAGGCGCTCAGTCAGGAGGAGAACCCACAGGAATGGGGCTCTGAAGGCGCTGCAGCAGCTCCACCTTGGAAATCTCCCCATCTCCAGGGCGGGTCCTGCTGGGTCTGCTCTGGGGATTGTCTCCTGTCAGTCAGGATTCCCACCAGGGCCTGGGCAGGGATCATTTCCTCCACTGAACACCCCAGCCCTGCTGCTGGAATTCTAGGAAAGAGCTTTTCCCTGCTGCTGGAACTGCTAGGAAAGAGCTTTTCCCTGCTGCTGGAATTCTAGGAAAGGGCTTTTCCCTGCTGCTGGAATTCTAGGAAAGGGCTTTTCCCTGCTGCTGGAACTGCTAGGAAAGGGCTTTTCCCTGCTGCTGGAACTGCTAGGAAAGGGCTTTTCCCTGCTGCTGGAACTGCTAGGAAAGAGCTTTTCCCTGCTGCTGGAATTCTAGGAAAGAGCTTTTCCCTGCTGCTGGAATTCTAGGAAAGGGCTTTTCCCTGCTGCTGGAATTCTAGGAAAGGGCTTTTCCCTGCTGCTGGAACTGCTAGGAAAGAGCTTTTCCCTGCTGCTGGAATTCTAGGAAAGGGCTTTTCCCTGTTTTCAGAGCCAAGTCTGTCCCACAGACCTAGTGGGACTCGCTCTCTATTTATCCACCCTACCAAGTGCATGTGCTGTGAATAATTAAAGCCCACTCAGCTTTAAAGAGATGTTTTATATTTTGTCATCAGCATCTGTTTAATCCTGATTTTTGCTTTCCAGTTTATTCCTGCAGTCCTTAAACCTCTAAATAATAATTCTCCTTGATTCCCACTCATCCCAGCCAGGACAATCCAAGCAGAGCCTGAGGCTGCAGCACTGGAAGGTCACTCAGAGCAAACCTTGACTCTCAAATACCTTTTTAAGGTGAAATCCCCTGTTTCCATCTAGATTTAAAAGTGAGAAACGCTTGTTTGACCAAACTGAGTAAACAGTACAAGCTTTGTGAGAATTAGGTTAAGCTTAAGTTACAATTAAGCTACAAAGGAGACAAGAGGAATGAGGATTTGTGTTTCACGATGTGTTGGAGGGTTCATTGTGTTCTCCTGGGTGCCACAGAAGGCACAGAGAGCTCAGCAGCAAAGCGCAAAATAAACTCCAGGATTTCAGAGTGCCCAAATTTAAATGTCATTTCTCATTGCAGAAGTTCAGTGAAAACAATGAAAGGAGGTGACTTTTGTTCTAAATTTATCTCAGGCAGAATTGTGGTTTGCTGCAGCTCTACATTTGTAACGTGAGGCACAACCAGCCTGCTCCCACAGACGGGGTGACTGCAACTCAGACTGTCCTAAAAACCACAAAAATCAATCCCTGGCAGCAGCAGGAGAGAAAACAAAACCACTCCATGGCAATTCATGGCTTTTGTGGGGAAAATGCTGCTCCTGGGAGGTGCCACTGCTGGGCCTGGCCCGTGCTGGTGCTGGTGGAGCTTTATCTGTGCAGGAGGGGAGGAAGCTCAGTGTGGTCTGTGCAAACCCGGTCCGGAGTGCACCAAGATGGGCTGAGATAAGATCTGCCCTGCATTTCTGTGTTAGCAAATCCTCAAATACCTTCAGAAAAACAAAATTCTGCTCCAACAGCCATCAGTGTTACCTTTTCCCCTATAAACACCCCAAACCTGGATAAAAATAGCCCTGCTTTAGCCAACCTCTCTAACCCACCTCTTATTTTTATTATTATTCTTCTTATTTTTAACCAAAAATAACAGAGTAAAGACCTTGAGGTCTAGACAAAGCTCCCTCTTGCTGCCAGTGAGACGAGGATGGAACAACCCCAGGGATTTCTCTGCAGAGCACTGCTGACCTCTCATCCTTGCCTCTGTCACTTGGACTCGCTGCTGGCCAGGGATCCCAAAAAGCTTCCTGCAGTGAGCAGGGTGGATTGGGATGTTTTAAATGGAAGATGGGGACAGCCAAAACCCTGCTACGTTTCTGTGAATAGCTGTGACAAGATAAAAGGGTTATTCTCGATTCTAAATGCTATTTATTGCCTAGAAGCTGGATCATGTGGGGGAGTAGGGCAGCACAGGGACTGCAGATGGTTTGGGAGCAATCCTCCTTTGGCAGGCAGGATTAGATTTTATTTTCTGCCTTTCCCACCTGACGGACTTTTGCAGGAGTGAGTGCCGCCTTTCCTTTCACGTGCCAGTTTACCTAACCTGCATAAACTGCCAGAAAAACCTGTGGCACTAAAAACACAACTCAGAGCCGGTGCAGGACAGGACACAGCACAGGGAGGTCTGACAGGGCCGTGGCCAGCGGGAGATGGATTTGGAGGGGTTTGGAGATGCGTTCCTCCAGGAGCATCCCACCGGGGGATGGGTGTGTAAGAGGAGCATCCCCGGTGTCGCCACCCCTGGAGCTCCCCGGGCCACCCGGGCGGGGAAAGGGCCACCGGAACCCTCGGGACATTCCGGGAGGAGCCGCGAGAGGGAGATGCAGGACGGGGAATGCGCGGGGGGATGCGGGGAGGAGTCCCAGCGGTGCATCCCTGAGCACAGCGCATCCCTGAGCATTCCTGCGCACCCCTGAGCACCCCTGAGCATCCCTGAGCGCCCCTGAGCATCCCTGAGCACCCCTGAGCATCCCTGAGCACCACTCATCCCTGCTCATCCCTGAGCCCAGCTCCTCCCTGAGCATCCTTGAGCACCCCTGAACACCCCTGAGCACCCCTGAGCACCCCTGAGCATCCCTGAGCATCTCTGAGCATCCCTGCTCATCCCTGAGCACCCCTGAGCATCCCTGAACACCCCTGAGCATCCCTGAGCATCCCTGAGCACCCCTGAGCACCCCTGAGCACCCCTGAGCATCCCTGCACATCCCTGAGCATCCCTGAACATCCCTGAACATCCCTGAGCACCCCTGAGCACCCCTGAGCATCCCTGCACATCCCTGAGCATCCCTGAACATCCCTGAACATCCCTGAGCAT
Source organism: Prinia subflava (assembly GCF_021018805.1). NCBI lineage: Eukaryota > Metazoa > Chordata > Aves > Passeriformes > Cisticolidae > Prinia > Prinia subflava. The sequence continues at coordinate 24,071,529 of NC_086254.1, forward strand.
CCCTGAGCATCCTTGAGCATCCCTGAGCCCCCCTGAGCACCCCTGAGCACCCTTGAGCATCCCTGAGCCCCCCTGAGCCCCCCTGAGCACCCCTGAGCATCCCTGAGTATCCCTGAGCACCCCTGAGCATCCTGAGTATCCCTGAGCACCCCTGAGCATCCCTGCACATCCCTGAACACCCCTGAGCATCCCTGAGCATCCCTCATCCCTCCGCCCTCCCAGACAAAGGCAAAGTGTTTTCCAAGCCTCTCCCGCAGCCCTCCGAGCTGCTCTTACCAGCTTAAAAAACTTCCTCAGGTTTGCCTTGGGCGTTTTGCTCTCGGCCCCGCGCGGTTTCACCTCGGCGCTCTCGGCGCTCCTGCTCTCGTCCCTGTCGGGAGCCGCCGCCTCGGGAGCCGCCTCTGCCTTCTCATTGCTCACGGCCTCTGCCTCTTCCGAGGAGTTCTGGGGTGGGGAAGGAAAGTGGGAAAAGCCTCAGACTCCATCCATGAGGAGTTGGTTGATTTTTTTAAATTTTACAGTCAAACAGGGCATAAAAGCATCCTCAGCTTCACCGTGCTCTCCGTGTTGCTTCAGGAACTCAATTAATCCCAATTGAAAAGAAGTAAAGAAGTGTTAAAATCCCACCAGTTGATATAAGTGAAAGAAATAACCTTTCTTGAGTTGCTGGTTCCCAATCACAAGAATCTAGCTTTGATTACAATATAAAAATAATGAAAATGGAATTACACACAGCAGATGAGGCTAAAGTAAATCCAGTAAATATGAGAAAAATCATACTCAGGAATTTGCACCCAAAAGCAGAATTAAGACTATTTAAAACACACTACGGACACTATTAATTGCTGAAACATGGCCTTGGACACATCCAGAGATTGGGCAGCCACAGCTGCTCTGGGAATCTGTGTCAGGACCTCACCTCCCTCAGGGGAAGAATTCCTTCCCAACATCCCATCTGAACCCCCTCTGTGTCAGTTTGAAGCCATTCCCCCTGCCCTGTCACTTGTTTGTTCTTATTTGTCACCACATTCTTTTATTTGGACTCTGCCAGGTTTATTGTGAACAATGAGATTTCCTGTTCCCCTTTACAGCCGTTTTTCTGTGTGCTGTTTCTGTGCTCTCCCTTTCTGAGCAAATGAAATCCCAATTTATTTAGCCCTTTGTACAGAAGGCATCCAAGATATTTACTCAGTTTTCTATTACATCTTTCAGCTCTGTCACATTTTTAAGTTGCAGGCAACTCCACGTTCAGGAAGGGGGCTCACCATGGGCTCCTAGAGCAGCAGGAGAGGTTTTGCTTTGTTCCTGACTCCTCTTTTGTGGAAGAAACAACATTTTGGGGGTGGGGCAATGGGGAGAAGAATGATGAGGGAATAAATATTCCTTATCCCCCGCTGCCTGAGATGGCTGCAGCAGATCCCACCTCCCCATGGAGCTGTAGATTTAATTTATATTTATGAACAGCTTTGAGATAATCAGTCTATAATAATTTTACTCTGGATCTCTGCCTACTCACACGTTCATATCATCAATTCCCCATCTCTTTGCTGGAAGGGAATGATTCAGAGCAGAGTGGGAGCAGTGGCTGAGCAAAGCAGGGCTCAGCTCCTGGATCTCTTGATGATCTTAGAGGTCTCTTCCAACCTCATTATTCTGTGATTCCGTGATTCCGTGATTCCGTGATTCCGTGACTCCGTGACTCCGTGACTCCGTGATTCTGTGACTCTGTGATTCTGTGATTCTGTGATTCTGTGATTCTGTGATTCTGTGATTCTGTGATTCTGTGATTCTGTGACTCTGTGATTCTGTGATTCTGTGACTCTGTGATTCTGTGATTCTGTGATTCTGTGATTCTGTGATTCTGTGACTCTGTGATTCTGTGACTCTGTGATTCTGTGACTCTGTGACTCTGTGGTTCTGTGATTCTGTGATTCTGTGATTCTGTGATTCTGTGATTCTGTGACTCTGTGATTCTGTGACTCTGTGATTCTGTGATTCTGTGATTCTGTGATTCTGTGATTCTGTGATTCTGTGACTCTGTGATTCCGTGACTCTGTGATTCTGTGATTCTGTGATTCTGTGACTCTGTGACTCTGTGGTTCTGTGATTCTGTGATTCTGTGATTCTGTGACTCTGTGATTCTGTGACTCTGTGATTCTGTGATTCTGTGATTCTGTGATTCTGTGATTCCGTGACTCTGTGACTCTGTGACTCTGTGATTCTGTGATTCCGTGATTCCGTGATTCTGTGATTCCGTGATTCTGTGATTCTGTGACTCTGTGATTCTGTGATTCTGTGATTCTGTGACTCTGTGATTCTGTGACTCTGTGATTCTGTGACTCTGTGATTCCGTGACTCTGTGACTCTGTGATTCTGTGATTCCGTGATTCCGTGATTCTGTGATTCCGTGATTCTGTGATTCTGTGACTCTGTGATTCTGTGACTCTGTGATTCTGTGATTCCGTGATTCCGTGATTCTGTGACTCTGTGACTCTGTGATTCTGTGATTCTGTGACTCTGTGATTCTGGGATTCTGTGATTCTGTGATTCTGTGATTCTGTGACTCTGTGATTCTGTGATTCTGTGATTCTGTGATTCTGTGACTCTGTGATTCTGTGATTCTGTGATTCTGTGATTCTGTGATTCTGTGATTCTGTGACTCTGTGATTCTGTGACTCTGTGATTCTGTGACTCTGTGACTCTGTGGTTCTGTGATTCTGTGATTCTGTGATTCTGTGATTCTGTGACTCTGTGATTCTGTGACTCTGTGATTCTGTGACTCTGTGATTCTGTGATTCTGTGATTCTGTGATTCTGTGACTCTGTGATTCTGTGATTCTGTGATTCTGTGACTCTGTGATTCTGTGACTCTGTGATTCTGTGATTCCGTGATTCTGTGATTCCGTGACTCTGTGATTCTGTGATTCTGTGATTCCGTGATTCCGTGACTCCGTGATTCTGTGACTCTGTGATTCCGTGACTCTGTGACTCTGTGACTCTGTGATTCTGTGATTCTGTGATTCCGTGATTCTGTGACTCTGTGATTCTGTGATTCTGTGATTCTGTGACTCTGTGATTCTGTGACTCTGTGATTCTGTGACTCTGTGATTCTGTGATTCTGTGACTCTGTGATTCTGTGATTCTGTGATTCTGTGACTCTGTGATTCTGTGATTCCGTGATTCTGTGATTCCGTGATTCTGTGATCTCATTGCCCCGAGGGGGCGGGTTGGGATCTCACTGCTGCATCCCAAGGGAGTTTTGTCTCTGCACTGGGATTGGTGGCACAGCCAACAAAAGCACCCTGGCACCAAATGCCAACCTCCAAAAAGCACTGCCCAGTTATATGAGGGTTTGTCAGCTATTCAGAGATGGAGTTGTTTGAAGTATTGGGGATTTTTTGCACATTTCTTCAGGAAATTCTTCCGCAGGACAAGGCGGAATGGCCTCACGCTGAAAGAAGGGACACTTAGGTTGGATATACAGAGGAAATCCCTCCCTGGGAGGGTGCTGAGGGCCTGGCACAGATTCCCAGAGCAGCTGTGGCTGCCCCTGGATCCCTGGAAGTTTTCCAGGCCAGGCTGGACGGGGCTTGGAGCAGCCTGGGACAGTGGAAGCTGTCCCTGCCCGTGGCATTGGATTGGCTTCGAGGTCTCTTCAACCCAAACCATTCTGGGATTCCCTATTCTGCTTCTCCAGTAATTAACCAGTTTGCTGTGTGCATATAATTAAAAAGAACATGATTTTCCTGCAGTTGCATGGCAAGAGTTGCTTAAAATTCAAGTTTTTTAAGCAAACACATCTGCTTTTAAAGATCCCAGATCCCAGAGCAGTCTAAATAATGCTGCCTTGATCACCTCCCACCCTGGCCTGGCCTGCTTTCATCAGAGAAATGTGAAGCATCACATTTCTCTGCCCTGATCAGATATCTACAAGGCCTGAAAGCGGCTTTCCAACACAAATATTGGAAATTGCCCACTGTAATTCCCTATTAGTATTCCTCCTGGGAAAAAAAAAAAAAAGAAATGCTGGCACAGCAAATATTTGAATAACTGTTCTGAAAATTCTAGTGAAGACTGATCAGGAAATGGGGCAAATACAAAGTGGCTCCCAGCTGAGAAGCTGAATAAGGAATTTTTCATTTTCCCTTTCCATATTTATTCATGTGAGGCAGAGCAGCAGCATTTACTGCCACGTGTTGACAGGCACTTCATTAGCTGCACTTTGAAGTGAAAGCTCATCAGAAGATGGATATTTAAGAGACTGACTGGAAAGAGAAGCTGGAGCTGAATCCTGGATCTATTGAGTGTTGTGGTTGCTGTTTGTGAGTTATAAAACAAAGCTACTCCTGACTCTGAGTTCTCCACCTATCTGAGCTGGGATTCTCTGTCCTAGCAAAAGGACAGTGCATTGAATGCATCAGAAAAAGATAAATTCACTGCAGAACACTCCACAGACTCTTCAAACCAAGCTGAGTTTGAGGCCAACCTGTTGTCTTTTGGTTTTTGGTACATCTCATTTTCTTTAGTTTTAAGCTGACTGGGTCATCAGGGTCTTTCACCAAAGGAAATATAAAATATTATTCTGTGCCAAGAAAACTCGCTAAAACCACATCTGACTTTTTACAGGTAAAGGATTCAATGCTCAAACAGACAGAGTTGTTGTTTTTTCCTAATTCTTAGGACCAAACTCAGTTCTCTCCTGCAGTTTTCTGAAGGGAATTTCTGCAAAAACCTTTGGTCTGAGCGTGATCTCAGACCCGAGACGTTCTAACCCAGCAGAAGGGAGCTCGTTTGCCAAAGTCCAGGTTCCTGCAGTACCTTTTTCCAGAAGAGCTTGCTCAGGGGCAGAGGGGTGGCCGGGCCCTTGTCCCTGGTGGCCTCGCGGGGGGGTTCGCTGGTCACTCCCTGCGGAGGGGCCGCAGCCTCGGGCGCTTTCGGGTTCTGCTTGGGCTGAGGCTCCTGGGCCTGGGGGACATTCCTGTCAGCTTTTGCACAGGGGGCTGCAGGCTGCTCGGGGCTCTGGGGACCACAAGGACAGGGCTATTGTGGAGAGCAAATCCAGCATCACCTGGGGCAGGTGAGCACCACCTCTCCCCACTCAGCTGCATCCCTTCCCTTCCCTTCCCTTCCCTTCCCTTCCCTTCCCTTCCCTTCCCTTCCCTTCCCTTCCCTTCCCTTCCCTTCCCTTCCCTTCCCTTCCCTTCCCTTCCCTTCCCTTCCCTTCCCTTCCCTTCCCTTCCCTTCCCTTCCCTTCCCTTCCCTTCCCTTCCCTTCCCTTCCCTTCCCTTCCCTTCCCTTCCCTTCCCTTCCCTTCCCTTCCCTTCCCAAACCTTCCCAAACCTTCCCTTCCCAAACCTTCCCAAACCTTCCCTTCCCTTCCCAAACCTTCCCAAACCTTCCCAAACCTTCCCTTCCCTTCCCAAACCTTCCCTTCCCAAACCTTCCCAAACCTTCCCTTCCCAAACCTTCCCAAACCTTCCCAAACCTTCCCAAACCTTCCCAAACCTTCCCAAACCTTCCCTTCCCAAACCTTCCCTTCCCAAACCTTCCCTTCCCAAACCTTCCCAAACCTTCCCTTCCCAAACCTTCCCTTCCCAAACCTTCCCTTCCCTTCCCTTCCCAAACCTTCCCTTCCCAAACCTTCCCTTCCCTTCCCTTCCCAAACCTTCCCTTCCCAAACCTTCCCTTCCCTTCCCAAACCTTCCCTTCCCAAACCTTCCCTTCCCAAACCTTCCCTTCCCAAACCTTCCCTTCCCAAACCTTCCCTTCCCAAACCTTCCCTTCCCAAACCTTCCCTTCCCAAACCTTCCCTTCCCAAACCTTCCCTTCCCAAACCTTCCCTTGCCTTCCCTTCCCTTCCCTTCCCAAACCTTCCCTTCCCTTCCCAAACCTTCCCTTCCCTCGAGCAGAAGCAGCAGAAGACACAGCAAGCCCAGAACACAGATAAAGAAATTAAAACTCTCAGAGACTGAACATGCCAGCCAGAATTCCCCTTTCCTTGCATTGCACAGATAATTCAACCCCTCCTACTCACTTTGGTGTTGGTTGTCTGCTGGGTTTCTTTCGCAGCCTGAAGGGAAACAAAAGACAAAGATGAGTCTGTCTGAGGCTCTGCAGTTCCACAGGCCAGGAATTGTGTCACCAATTATTTTATTTTATTAGTGAATGTGTGTGCAAGTCTTGGCTCCTGCAGTCATGGAAACTGATCCACTGGAAGAGTGGAGGGAATCCCAGGTCCCATCTTTGTACCTGCCTTGGTGCTGCATTCTTTGTGCTTGTAGTCCTCAATTAGTTCTTTAAAAATACAGATATTTAGATATGTATTGCCATACTCACATTCCCATCCAGCTCAGGTAAATCATTACAGAGAATTTAAAGGCATGAACAGATTTTTCTGTGTCTGCAGCTTGCAGTGCTCAGAGCTGGGTGTTTTCCATGGGAATCCCACAGCATCGCCGGGGATTGTGCTCCCGTCCCCTTCCAGCAGGAGGCCTGGATTTCTGGGATCCAGGACAGGAATCCTGGAAACCAGGGCAGGGAACAGCCTTTGGAACTCGGGCTGCAGCTCTGCCAAGAGCAGCTCTCAGGTGCTGCACCCATCCTCTCACAGCTTTGGGCACGAGGGGGGATTTCCTTTGGTAAAAGCGTTCAGTGAAATCCTCCTGAGTCCCTCAGAATGCACAAACACAGGAGGAGCTGGTGAAATTCTGATTCCCTCAGAATGCACAAACCCAGGAGGAGCCACTGAAATTCTCCTGATTCCATCAAAATCCACAAACCCAGGAGGAGCCAGTGAAATTCTCCTGATTCCATCAGAATGCACAAACCCAGGAGGAGCCACTGAAATTCCTCCTTGGCCAGGGATGTTACCCTGCAGCCCTCACCCAGCAGAGCTCCCCCAGAATTACCTGAGCTGTACAGAAACCCCATCCAGCCCCCGCCTGAGGCCAGGCTCCAGCAGCCTGGCACAGACTCCGGGCAGTTTTCCACAGAACACCTGAGATATTTTGCAGGTGAGATATTTTGCAGTGCAGGTGAGATATTTTGCAGTGCACATGAGATATTTTGCAGGGCAGGTATTTTGCAGGAGCCAAGAACTTTTTTTTTTTTTTGTGATCAGCTCTGACAAACAACATCCAGAACGGGAGGTGAGAACAAGAGTGAGGATGCCACGGGCTGGCTTCAGCATTAGTGCTGGAAGGGAGGGATTCACCCCTCCCTTCCAGGGGAAAATTCCAGAAATCAGCACAGTTACACCTCAAAATTAGCATGGAATGAAGGGAAATGTGCATGGATGGGAAGAGCATCACAAGCTGCTTCAAAGTTAGGATTTGGTGGCACAGGAGCCTGAAAAACAATGTTCCTGTTAACTCACAGCCAATCTGAGCTGTGTTTAGGCAGAGAAGTGGATTTTGGACATGCAGAGAAAGCACTGTCAGAGGAGACAGGCAAGAGTTTGAACACAAATATATCTATTAAATGATCATTTCAAATAAAGGAATTGGTTATCTATCCATCCAATTCACACAGCATGGAAAGCACTGCAAATCTAAAGATACAAACTATATATATATATATATTTACTGGAAGTTCTAACTCCAGGGCTGGCCTCTGACATCCCTGCTCTGAGTTGAATTCCCACTTTTAATCAGCCTTAAAAGCAAATTGTTGGCACCATTTTAATCCCTCTCCTTGATTCCTAATAGGTCATAAATGATATCTCAGCTCCTGATTCTGTAGATTCACAAAGAAAACTGTGAAAATTATCGTAGAAACGAGAGAAGGCTATTTTAAAAGTGCTATTTTATAAAAAATATTTTACTGGTGTAAAAACTTACTGCTCTTGCATTCCTTCAAGATAAGTGTTGTCATTCCAGGCAAAAAACTCCTTAAACGTCCATTAAATATTCCAGGGAATTTTCTCACTACAACTTATTGCAAGATTCACTGTTGGTACTGAATCTTTAAAAATGCCAGCCAGGATTGCTTTTTACCAGGAAGGCTTAACTCATTATGAACAAGTAATTAATATTTTAATTTTATTAAGAAATGGAGCAGAGATCTCAAATTTAAGTTTTTTGGCAAGAACTGCACACTTAAATTCATTTGGAATATTATTATTCCTTCAGCAATGCAGATGACATTTTTTTCTCAAAAATGAAGTAGTGGAAAGAACATTTTTTGTTTTCAAATGTATTAAAGAATGGCCTGTGCCCTTGATCATAAAGCCCCCTACTCACCAGAAATTCTACGTGGGTGTCTGGAGGGAGAATTAAATATTAATTATGTTCCTCCCCCACTGGAAGGGTCTCTGCTTCTGCATTCTCTGGGTTAAAAAGTTGCAATTCTCTGCTTCTCTGCCATGATTATCTTCAGAGAGTGCAGAAATCCCCAAATAGAGTTTGAGACTAAAAGTTTTGGGTGATTTCTGGGTTTTAATATAAAAGCTCACGTCCTCTGAAACAGCCATTGTCTTAACTGTGCGTTTTAAGCACTTTAAAGTACCCATCAAACCCAGATTTTTCCTACTTCAAACTAAAGTAGGACTAAAATAAAATAATTTTCTTATTTGTGGGGACAAATCCCTATTTCTGCAGGAAATTCCACGTTCCAGCTGCTGTATCAGATGTCCCGTTTTAGCCAGTTTTGATGCACATTAATGGAATAAAACCTGAACTGGGCTGAGCTCCCAAACCTCTCTGGTTCCAGGCTCTGCTCCACACAATCCATTGTTTGTCAGCACCTTGGATTTATTTTGGATTTTAGTGGGGTTTAGTCTGTGTTAGTAACGAGGGCAGGAATTGTCACAGGAATTGTCACAGGAATTGTTGCAGGAATTGTTGCAGGAATTGTCACAGGAATTGTGGCAGGAATTGTCGCAGGAATTGTCGCAGGAATTGTCGCAGGAATTGCTGCAGAACCCCGAGCTCACAGAGGGCCCAAGGAGAGGGAGGCTGCAGCTGGGGATGTTTCCATCCAGAAATGCTCCCCGGGGATCTCCAGAGCTCTGCACATCTGGCCAGATGTTGGGAAGGAGCTCCTCTCTCTCTCTGCCAGCAGCCAGCTGTGATTCCTCAGGGTTCTGCTGCTCCTGGACCTTCATACCGACCTTGTGCCTAAAGAGTTTGCTAAAGGTGCCGTGGCCCAGCTTGGGGCTCTCTGCCTTCTTTTTCTTGGCTCCTTTGGAGGGGGATTCTGCCTTCGGGCCGGGCTGCCCCCCGGGGCCCTTCTCCGCCTTGGAGCCCTTGTGCACAACAGCAGGGGCAGGTGAGGGTTTATTGCAGGTATTTGCTTTGTCAAAGACATTATTCCATCACTCACACACGTGGGGTTAAAGGAAATATTCCCTCTTAGCCCTGGACCAATTGTGGGTTTTTTTCCTGAGTGATTTCTCAGCTCTCCTCAGAGTTTCTTTCACATGAGCAGCAAAATAAAAGCCAAGGCAATCCACCTGATTCCAAACCAGACCTGATTCCAAACCAGACCTGATTCCAAACCAGACCTGATTCCAAACCAAACCCGATTCCAAACCAGACCTGATTCCAAACCAGACCTGATTCCAAACCAAACCACAGCTTTCCTTCTAAAACCTCCACTAAACTGAAACCTAAATCCACAAACTTCTGTCGTTTCAAGCCATGAAGAAGCAATTTAGGATTTATAATTTTAAAACAGGCAAATATAGAAACCTTTGGAGGAACCTTCAGTCTCTTTACTGCAGCATAATAAGGACTTCAAAACGTTTTATATAATGCATTATTTAGGAAAAGGGCAATGTGAATATTCATGATACACACTGCCTAAAATATTTCAAGCTTGCATTAATGTCCTTGAAATTAATTAATTAATTGTTCGAGGCTTTAAAGCAGGAAGATGCCTTTGGTTACCTGGCACGGAGGAGGAGGAAGGATTACCCCTCACTAATTCTCACTGAGAATTAAAACTGACCCTTTTTCCTGCAAAACTCTCACAATTCCCGAGCGCAGAGTGACACAGGGTGAGCCCAGGGTCTGCCACGGGAGGGTCAGGTCAGGGGTTTGGGGCAGAGCTTGTCCAAAGAACCTCTGGGGTTGTGCAGGTGCCCCAGGAGCTGTGACAGAGGAGGGGACGGCCACCAAGGCTGGCACAGCAGCTGAGCAGAGCTGAGGCAGCGCTGGTGGGAGCCTGGTCCCACACAAACAGAAAGTTCTGTCCCCCCAGAGGGTGCTGGGGCCCTGAGCAGGCTCCCCAGAGATCGTTCCCTGCTCCAGGGAGCCCCAGGAGCGCTCGGACAACGCTCCCGGCGGGATTGGTGGGGTCTGGCAGGGCCAGGGGGATCCCTTGGGTCCCTCCCAGCTCCAGGATATTCCATCATTCTGTCATTTGAGGGCACAGCAGCCACCCAACAGCCCCACAGCACTGGGGAAAACTTAACAAAGCTTTGCCTTTAACACACAAGTTGGCTTTTTTAAGGAAAGAAAAAAAAAGATCATTATTTCCTATCAGCCAAAAAATCTGGAGCTTTTCTGCCTTGAAGTTCCTAAGCATATTTCCCCTTTATTAAAGTACAAATACCATATCAGATAAAGGAATTCCCAGTAAAAGAGAACTCCCACTTAATCTCCTGTGAGCAGTTTGCACATCCTGCAAATCACCTGGGTTTGTTTGCCCTGCCAGGTGTGCCAGCAAAGCAAACCCTCCCAGAATATTCCAAATTACAGCAGCAGTCACCTGGCACAGGGGCAGGTGACACAGTCAGGGATGGAACGGGGCTGTTTCCATCCAAACTGGATTATTTCCATCCAAACTGGATTATTTCCATCCAAACTGGATTATTTCCATCCCAATCAGATTGTTCACCACCTCTGGGAAGAGCTGCAAGTGCTTTAATCACTGCATTTTCTGCATGGCTTGGAAGACCTTCACCCCTATTTGATGATTTTCAGAGTTATTCAGAATTATTGAGAATAATTTTCAGTTATTCAGAATTAAATCCCTCATGTACTCAGCAAGCTTGCTGCAAAGACTGATCATTGAATAGGACAAAAGAATAAAAAAATAGGAGAAACCCAAAAAATATTGTGACTTTCGTTAAAATCCGCATGGAAAAAACCCTTCCATTTTTAGGGTTTTATTCCTTATTTCTGAATAAAGTTTTTTTCAAGGCACAAGGAAAACTGTTCTATGAGGAAACGGATTTTTTTTTTTTGTGGACTCAGAGATTTCAGTGAAATTTTAGATCAAGGACAAGTCAGAGTAATAACCAGAAGTGTTACAAATCATCACCAAACTTGCAGAAAACACAACAGATTTTGACTTTGGAACAGATGATATTGGGAATTGCACTGTTTAGTCTCTTTTTAATTTCAATTTATCCAAGGAAAAATATCTGAAATTACTTGAAATGATGACATCAGTTGGGGAAAAAACCAAAAAAAATGAAGAGGAAATCCCTGTGTGAAAAACACCAAAGACCAGAGAACAAGAAACTGCCTACCTTGTCTTCAGAATCACTTTTGGCTTCAGCTTTGTTTGGGGAGACCTTAAAAGAATTCGAGAGAAAACAACTCAGCCTTTCAAAGGATGGAAAAGATACATTTGAAATCAGCAGGTTTTCTTTGCACAAAGGGAAAATACAAACATTGCTTCCCTCAAACGGGAAAATTTATAATGCAAATATTTCTTGAGAACAAACTAATGGCTAAAATGAAAAACGCCTGGGTTGAATATTTGCTATTCAAGCTTATAATCAATGAATAAAGGTGAATTTTAGAGGTGGTACAAAAGGAATATCAAGCTGAAAGTCTTCGAGACAGTTAAAAATCTGTGAGTATCAGAGAAGTGGAGTTTGCAGAGCAGGGGCACTCATTGATCATTTCATTTTCCACAACCCCTCACCTCACCCCTCCAGCACCCAGCACAGAGAACATGTGAAATAAATTCATATTTATTTATACATTACTTATACAGTTTTTTCAATCCCACGGGGGATTTTTGGAAGCAATGGAGACACAAAGAGATGGAGAGGCAGAACTTACCAGTGTTTTGAGGAAGCTCATGACTGAGCCCTGTCCTGCAGCTGCCTGGGGACCGTCCTGCTGTGCCTGTGCCCTCCCAGGTGCTGCAGCCACCTGCTCACCTGCACAGTCCTGCCCAAGCTCCTTTTGGCTGCACTCATCTATCTCCTAAAAAATAAATAACAGGGGGCAGAGGTTGCAGGCTGCCAGCTTGCCCGGTTCCCAGTGGAATGCAGAAGTGACTTTTGTGACTTGCTGGGAGTCACAGCAGCAATTCCAACCATTCCTGCCCAGCCCACGGCTCAGAACAATCCAGCATTTATCCCTCTCCTTCCCCTTGCTGCTCACACATTCAGCACTTGCTGCTGCTTGGGGAACGTCGTTCTCAGCCACGACAAGCACAGGGCGAGCCCCAAACCCCACTGTTCTCTTTTGGAGGCTGAACTTGTGAAAAATGGGAGCAAACGCTGAGATTTTGGCCTTTGCCAGCCCCGTGTCTGAGTGCTTGGCTTCTGAGTCTCTATTTTGCCATGCCAGGAATCATTTTTATCTATCAAACGCACATCAAAAGAAGGAAAAAGGGAACAAATCAAAGTAATCCCCTTTGGCCAGATGGAGCTGCCTCTTCTCTTCATGGAATTACGGTTCCCAGAGCCCCAAAAAGTTTTCCAGTGCTCAAGCACTCACAAGTGGGTAATATTAAGATATTTGTTTTCTGTTTAGACACCTGGCCAAGGATTTGGTTTTAAAGATCACTTCTTGAACCAGTTTTGGAGAGTTTGGCACCTCTCACGCTGAATTTACCTTCCATTTCGGCCACCTTTGCCTTGAGCCTGCACAGGAAAACTCAACACAAGCATTGTGCAGCACAGTGACACCAAAGAGTGCCTCAATGACATCAAAGGTTTTTGCCCTGACCAACCCATTAAAGCTCAATGCTTTTTTTGGTGGGAAAAAAATAGGAAAAAAAGCATTTTAAAGATCCTTTCCTTGTGCTGGATGATTAAAACAGCACAAAAATTTTATAATATGGATTTCTTTCTGTCACCAGGGGAAGGAATAGACTTCAAATTCCTTAAAACTTCAGAGGGATCAGGAGAGCTGGGCGTGGGGTGGGCAGTGCCAGCAGAACCCAGGGAATTAAAGTGTGCACTGAAATGCCAGAAGGGACTTCTGGGCAATTCCCACCCACCAAGGTCTCCAGGCTGGCCCAGGAGCAGCAGAGCAGTGCTGGAATGCTCAGCAGGCTGCTCGAGGGTCTCTCACCCCTTTGTGCAGTGCCAGCCCCAGCACGGCCCCAGAACAATCTGTCCCTGCAGGACACGCGTGGCCACGCAGCCCTGGGTGGCATCCACACAGCTCTGGTGCCATGGAAAGTGCTGGCTCTGCTCCAGGTGCTAAAGGGACAACTGAGGCAGGAGCAGCAGGAGGAGGAGGAGGAGGAGGAGGAGGAGGAGGAGGCTGATGTGTTGCTGAACAAAACCAGCTTCACAGCCCAAGAGCTTGGTGCCATCAAACTCTTTAGTGCTGGATGCTATCAAGAAAAAAACTGATTGGAGTTTTTTTGGGGTTTTTTTGGTGGTGATGGGGTTTGTTTGTTTGTTTGTTTTGTGGTGTTGGTTTTTTTTTATAATTATAGGCAAGCTCAAGCCCTGGTTTTGGGCTGCATTTCAGGAGAGAGCTGCACACAGCTCACACAGCTCTTTCCAGCACCTCTGGCTGATCCAGGACATCTCCCTGAAGAGGTCACACTGAAGAGAAAACCACTGCAGATCCTGAGAGCTGGGGCCATCCCCAAATCCCTGAACTCCACCTTCAGAGCTCAGCTGTGCCTGTTTGATGTGCCCGTTTCAATGCACCCTTTAACTCCCCGGGTTCTGTTGGAACACACAGAGCACATCCACACCCAGCTGTCCTGATCCCTCTGAAGTTTTAAAGCATTTAAAGTCAACTCCTTCCACTGGCGAGGTAAAGAAATCCACATTATAAAATTATGGTGGCATTTTAATCACCCAGCACAGGGAAAGGTTCTTTAGAATGCTTTTACTCTGATTTTTCCCACTAAAAATGACCCTGCCCTGCTGGAGGATCCCTCTCTGTGATTCCCAAGCTGAGGCTGCCTTTGGCCACAGAGGATCCCTCAGATCTGGCCTTGGAAGGGGGCTCTGATCCATCCCGTGCTCCCATGGGAATATTCCTGCAGGAATAGCCCAGCCTGGGGCCACCAGCACAGAAATTGGGCATGGAGAGGGCACAGCCCTACAGGATCACGGCCTCAGAGCCACAAAATCACCACAAAAGCCTCTGTGGCTGCTCCCCGCTCAAACCCTGAGGGTAAAGAATGAAAGAAACCCCAGCAACAACAGGAGATCAGTCTTAGGAGTTAATAGATGCCATGTAAATGTTCAATTCATGTCTTTGAGAAGCTAAATTTGGGGGTAATAAACACCTTAAATATACTGTAGTTTCAGTTCAGTCATCAGGAAAAAAAAAAACCCCAAACATATCAAAAGAATGTATTCCTGCCAGCACTTTTGTTTGCATGAATCATGGCTCAGTGAAACATTTCAGGCATATAATTTATCTTTTCTTTGGCTTACATAGTAAATGCTTCATGAATTCATGAATTCTGCCCTTGTTTTAATTATGCTGCGCTCTGAATGTAGTTTTGTAGACCACAAAAATAAAGAGTGGCTCAGCAAACACAGAATGTTTGTGCAGCTCTTAAGCTACAACTGTGGAGCCTCTCTCTTACTCACCAGCAACGCTGTTTGTTTTGTCTTGGCACTCAGTGCAGGGAAACTTTGCTTTTAGCATTTTCAGATACTACAAGCCATAATCCACAAAGAAAAAAAAAAAAAAAAGACAGAGAGAGAGAGAGAAAAAAGGAGCTGTTGGCAGCGATATCTTGATTTTTAGTATGATTATTTGGTAACAGTTTGTAATTACTACAGTAACAGTAATTAAATTAGGCTTGGTCATTCTCCCATCCAAGAGGAGAATTGGAACTTCAGAGGGAACAGAAGGCAACTGTGCTGCAAGGCAGAGCCCCAGCCTTTGTTTTAGGGATTGAGTTGAATTTGGCACCACATTGCAGAGTTCAGCTGATGTATTTTCCCCAGAAAAGGTGCATAACTCCTCTCTGCCCCCACCATATATTCCTTTTCATGCCTGAAGAACCAAAGACAAAATTATAGCCCAAAAATTTGAGCGTAAGGTTAAAATTCCTCCCCCTGTGATCCAGATCTGTCATTTATTTGAACCCCGATTTTTTGAGTCCTCATGGTGCAGCTTTAAGCACACACCTAAGGGATGCAGAAGCATTTTTGATAACCAGAGCTGTCCTCAGGAATGTTCCTGGGTTTTAAAAGCTGCTGGGATCCTGCAGACACTCCCTGACAGACCCAACACCACCCACTGCCTGGGATTTCCAGGTTATTCCCATCAGGGACCTCCAGGATGTGCGTGGGTCCAAGGGGACTGGAGCAGAACTGCAGAGCAGTAGGAATTAATGAGAAATCCAGGTGTTATTGATGTAATAAAGCTTGATCTGGATGAGCACTGCTTCCCTGTTTGAGGTGGGAGAATGGTTTAGATTCCCTTCTGTCCCTGATCATGCTCATACAGCACTGCCTCACCTCAGCTTTCAACTGGACTGTTTGCCCCAGCAATGCTTAACCCTGAATTCTGGTTAAAAGTGCTCCAAATTGTTCTTTCCTTAGATTTTCACACCACTCCTCCAGCAGCACCAGCTGTGACCTTCCCCACCCCGTAAATGAGAGCAGATTCACTGCAGTGACAGCACCATAGGAAATGAGAATTTGCCTTTTGGTGGGAAGAGAGACAATTCCTGCAAGCCACGGGGAAGATTTGTGTGTGACAGTAAAAATATCTGCAGGAATTCGGGGTGTTGGAAAGCTTCATTCTAAAAGGCTGAACACAGGATTCATTTCAAATTATCCACCCTGTTCTCCTTAGATGCTGAATGCCTTTATGGGTTCTTTAAATGCCCACCCTGAGCTGTCTGAAACACCAGGGATGGGAGCACTCCTGAAGGGCAGGGCTGGAAAATGAGACTGCTTTTGTCTTAAAAATGAACCCTCAGAAAAATATTACAATGGGTAAATGTGTACAAGAAACGTGATCTTCAAATTTGAGAATGTCTATTTAAAATAGAGAAGACAAAGATTAAAAATAAAAGAATTTCAGGGCAACCTGCAATGCTGGCAGTGTAGGCAGTGAGTATCTCATGAGTTAAGTTCAACACTACCCAAGGCATCAGTGACCACTTATCAGTGACCACAATCTTATTTGTGAGACTGAATTGGCCAATAAAAGCAATTATTAAAATGGTATTTACACATTGTTTTTTCCCTCCTGTTCCTGACATCAGACAGGGTTTCAGTTTGATCACCAGTTCCTGTGTCCACCTCTCCAGCAGAGCTCAGACTTACACCACTATTCCCTTTCAGAGGACGGGCTTTTTCTGTAGATAATTCCCTGAAAATTAATTTTATAATACCCTTGCTTAGATCAAATTCAGCAGGAAGTGCAAAATCTAAACTCAACTTTCAGCTCCTTTAACCAGAGCGCTCTTTCAGTTAAGATCCACAGTTTCTTATACCACATCCTCGTCCGGTAAAATCCTTTCTAATGAACCACCTTTCCTTGACTAAAACTCCACAATAAGCTGGAATATAAAGTTGTTGCTGCATAATATTCCTTTTTTTGAATATTCCTTTCCCTATTCTGATGAATAGGGTATCCAGTGTCTGTTGCTCGAGAAGTAGAACTATTTTAAAAACGGCACAAAACACACCAAAGAACTTTTAGAAAACTACCCCGTGCCAGACTCCAAGGACCTAAAGCACAAGAAAGAGTTTTAATTTCAGGTATTTTTGCTTTCATTTGCAGCTGGCTCTTCCTAGCAATTGGAGCTGTGCTGCCCAGCCCTTTCAGGGAATTATAAATTAAATTAAACTGGAGGTGATGGAGTCATGAGACAGAGCTTCACTCCTTGGCCACAGGTGCCCCTTCCACGCCTCTGTCCCGCCACCCCTGGGCTGTCACCTGCGGTCATTTTAGGGTCATTTTAGGTCATTTTAGGGTCATTTTAGGTCATTTTAGGTCATTTTAGGGTCATTTTAGGTCATTTTACGGTGCCACACTGATTCATTCCCACCCCCACGCGGAGCTAGGGGATGGAACTTGGATGAATCTCGCCAACATTCCCAAGAGTCTCCATTAGCAGAAATGAATTAATGGATATTTGATGGCAGCACTTGCCTTGCCCAGCGGGACCCCAGCGTTGGGTGCGCCGGCCGCGATGCCCCCGTTGGGAACGTCCAGCTCCTGCCTGCCCTCCTGAGGGTCCCCTCGTGTCCTTCCCTTGTGCTTCTCCAGCCTGAAGATCCTGTCCAAGAGCGTCACTTGTTTGGCCTTTGGGGCGGCCACATCCTGTCCCTCAGGTGTCTCCTCGAGCTCCACGTCCTGCAGCGGGGCCTGGCCCGGGTTTTTCTGGCTCTCCTGCCGGTCCGCAGCCGTCCCGGGCCGGTCTGTGCCCTCCCTCGGGGCTGTGTTCAGCCCGGTGGCATCGGCAGCGGGCTCTGCGGGGGCCGGAGGCTCCGCGGAACGCCCTGGCACAGCCCAGGGGAAGGCGAGCGCGGCGCGGGGCCTGGCAGCCGGCACAGCCCCGCTGGCAGCTGGCACAGCCCCGCTGGCAGCGCTCCCACCGGCCTGCCCACCTGCCCGGGCACCGCGCAGCTCCGCTGGAGGGACGGCAGCGGCATCCCGGCCAGGAGCTGCCCTGGCATCCCCTGCAACAGAGGGAGAAAGGAATTATCTCTCAGTGATGGGATTATCCTGGCCAGGATCCACCCTGGAATGCCCTGGAATAGAGGGAGAAAGGAATTATCCCTCAGTGATGGGGTTATCCTGGCCAGGATCCACCCTGGAATCCCCTGGAATAGAGGGAGAAAGGAATTATCCCTCAGTGACAGGGCAGTGTTATCCCAGCCAGAAGCCGCCCTGGCATCCCCTGGAACACAGGGAGAAAGGAATTATCCCTCAGTGATGGAATTATCCTGGCCAGGATCCACCCTGGCATCCCCTGGAACACAGGGAGAAAGGAATTATCCCCAATTATCCCTCAGTGACAGGGCACCGTTATCCCAGCCAGGAGCCGCCCTGGCATCCCCTGTAACAGAAGGAGAAAGGGAATTATCCCTCAGTGACAGGACAGCGTTATCCTGGCCAGCAGCTGCTCTGGCATCCCCTGGAACACAGGGAGAAAGGAATTATCCCTCAGTGATGGGGCAGCGTTATCCTGGCAGCAGCAGTCTTGGCATCCCCTGGAACAGAGGGAGAAAGGAATTATCCCCAATTATCCCTCAGTGATGGGGCAGCGTTATCCTGGCCAGCAGCTGCTTTGGTATCCGCTGGAACAGAGGGAGAAAGGGAATTATCCCCAATTATCCCTCAGCAGCGCAGCTCCCTCAGGGGGCTCAGCCTGTGCTGAGCTGCTTCGGACAGGTGGAGCACTCGGGAGCCCTGGGGCTGCTGCTCATCCCCCCGAGATGATTTTGGCTCCCCTGCCACCCCTACACCCTGAAAACTGTGCAAATTTTACTCCCTGCACACTCCCTGACCCCTCACACTGTCAAAGGCAGCTGCCAGCCCCGTTTGGCACTACTCAGCCCAGTGGACAGCGAATTAAAATAGTGATATGGAAAATAAAACCACCCCAGTAAAACCGAGAGTGTTGTATATCAATATATCACCCTCTCCTCTGTCAAAGCTAAAGAAACACAAGGAATGGAAAGCACCAGGACTGATCCCATTTCCTGGCTCCTACCTGCACTTCTCCTTTGCCTGCGGGTTATTTTAAGCCTGATTTGAATAGTGATAAATCACACCCGAGCCAGGTTTCTTACCCTTACATTTCTCTTTATGTTTTACATTTCTCCTCTTTACCCACAAACCGTGGCTCAGAATCACATTTCCTCCCCCAAAATTCACACAAACCATTCCACATGTACACACGTGGCCATCAACCCCTTTTGATTTAAAAGTGTATTTTATGATTTTATAAAACACGGTTGAGGGGAAAACCCCTGGTATGGGATTCACAGAGGGGAAAAGGCAGCTCCTGCTTTACACAAAACAAAAGAAATAAGAGCTGTAAGAAAATGAATCTTGCTTGGATCTGTTTTGTGGCTGGGAGGCAGAACCACAGATGATGTGGTGTGAAACCCCAACTAAAAGGGGTCTTGTCAAGAAGTAAATCTTACAGCTCCCCCCAAGCCTCAGCTGCTCTTCCCTCCTTGGACTGGAATATGGATCTGATTTCCCTGTCAGTCATCACCACATTTCAGGGATGAATTTAGATCTGTTTAATTATAACTGTGGAAAACTGACAGGCTCACACCGACTCGCTGAATTAGAACGGGAAAATTGTCAGTTTCAATGCAAAATTGAAATTGTTTCAAATTATAATTGTAATAGTCTAGTCAATATTATGCCTTTCACATTTTCCTTTAAGAGAAAGAAAACCCCAGATACCAAAAAAAAACTTGACTGAAACACATCTTCCACACAGCACAGACCTTCACTTTGAAATTATTTGAGATAAGGAAAAGAGAAGAATTTTAGATCCCAGCTTTCCCTTGGATTTTCACAGCAAAATTCCCCCAGCTCCCCAGGGATTCTGGATAATCCCACAAAGCATCAGCAGCTCCTGGGCTGATGTGTCTGTGTCCAGCAGGTTCTGTCCTCCCGTGGCAGCACCCAGGGGTGCTGGGCACACCCCTGGGAACACCCAGAGCAGAGCAGAGCCAGGGCCACGAGATTCCTTTTTCCACAGCCTCAATTCCGTGGCTGAGTGTCCCCACTGGACCCAGGCTGGTCCTGAGGAGCTGGAAGTGGGATTTTCCATAAAGCCCAGGATCGTGGAATGGTCTGGGTTGGGAGGGACTTTGGGGACCATCCCATCCCACCCCTGCCATGGCAGGGACACCTCCCACTGCCCCAGGCTTCACATGAAAAGAGGGATATAAGCTCAGCATTAAGAAAAGCAGCTGAACAAGTGGCAGCTCAAGAACCCACGGAGCTCCTTTCATCTCTGATTATCATGGAAGGGGTGGAAGCCCTGGAAGATGTCACTGCCTGGGCTCTGCTGGGTGTGTGCGGTGCCAGGACAGCTCCAGCTGCTCCCAGGAAAGTCAGCTCAGAGCCAGAGCAGATCCCCCCAGGCTGGGCTGGGCTGCTCCTCCCAAACTGAGGGAGAAAAGCCTTGAAATTCCAGTATTTAGGTGAAAAATGTGCGATATTGTTGTTTTTAAAGCCTTGTTTTTCCCAGATTTATTCCTCAATCCAGAGGCAGAATTGCAAAGATAAGCAAAACCCCCAAATTCTAGGCCAGGTCTTCGAGCAGATCAAAGCTGCTTGTTGTGACTGAGATTAAAAGCTGCTCTGAAATGAAAATCAATACACAATTTACTGACTGCATTTCAGGCTACTCCTGCTCAGGCATTTGCCTTTCAGCTCTTTAACAAAAGGCAGTCACACTCCAGAAAATTTGTCTGTCTTCCCCCTTCCCTTCACCAGGATGTGTTAAAAAGGAAATTTTATTGGTTACACGAAGTCTCTCTTCTGTAAGAGCACACTCAAGGAGATTTTTTTCCCTGTAATTTGGCAAATTGGACCAACATTTTTTTCCTTGACTTAAGGAAAAAAAAAATAGAGAAGATCAGTGGTTAGTGCAATATCACAGAATCCTGGAATAATTTGGGTTGGAAGGGACCTTAAAGCTCATCCCATTCCTTTATTTTGAGTACAAGCCAGCCACAAACAAATATTTTGCTTAGCCATGGAATTAGAGCCACACAGCACTTTTTTCTCTCCTGCTGTTCAGATAAACGTGGAGAAAATATTTTAATGGCCATGAAGAAACCATTTAGGGCTACAAGGCAACATTTGGCACCAGGAATTTCAGCAGTGCAGGGCAGCACAGGGTACAACAGCCCTGGGTGAATTTCTGCAGCAAATACTAATTCAAAATAAACCATTCCTCCTTCCCTAAAAAAAGAAGGAACACACTCATCCTTTTGCCATCTTGCTCTACCATTCCATGCAAATAAAGTTTATGCTCTAACAATCCTCTTGTTTCACTAATTTAACTTGCATTGCTTTTTACCTACAGATTTCCAGAAATTAATGGGAACGGGGTGAGAGGAGCCAGCAGCAGGAATAGCCAAGATCATTCTCTAAAAACGTCCCTGAAATATTTCACATTTCGGGCACACGGAGCTGCTGCCATCAGGATTTGCTGAATAGGATTTATCCTGTGGGACAAAGGAGCTGCATCTTCACTCAGCTTTTCCCCTTTGTAGCTTTTTTAACTCCTTTGTAATTCCTTTTAGGAGCAGGTCGTTGTTTCAGCCTGCGTGGAATTACCTCCCAAACCAAACCTCACACGGGATTGTTCCTGCTTTATTCTCCTGCTGCATTTCTGCTCTGTGCAGTGCAAATCAGAGACACAAACTCCAGTTCCGACCTTCCCTCTTCACCTGTTGCTCACCGAGTGCTTTTATCACTGAAAGGACAAAAATATTCCCTTTTTCCAGCTCTAGCTCCCCTAAAATCCTCACTTTATGCCCCAAACCTGCTATTCATTGCAGTATTTCATTTCAGAAATACTACCAGCTGTTTTCCATAGTAATAACTTCTGTCACTTTTATTTCTCCAACACCTGCATTACATTGTACAAACGTGGAGATTTCAATTGTATCTCAATGATTTAAACTGCTTTTCAGCCAGGAAAAAAGTTAAAATACAAGAAACATCAACACAGAAAAGTCTAATTTTTCAACTTGCTACTTAAACTGATTTAGCAATTACATTAATTAGCTAATCCATTTAAGTAAAGCGGTCCCATATGCTTCATTTTACGTATAAAGAATAAAATGTACATGTATTTTCTAGGTCTTCAGGCAGTGTAAATCATCTGGCTTTTATTTCCTCCTCAGGACTCTGCTGATTTGCAGCAGAAACAACACACAGAGACAGGCTTTGCTGGTGGACAACTGCCTAAAGTGACTTACAGTGGGATGGCACTGGGAAATTTGGGCCACGGAACAGGAACTGAGCTGTTATCAGAACCATCTGCACATCCCCACACCAGCCTTTGATTATTTTAACCTAAATTTAGATTTTTTGTTTTTCAAGTGCCTTTGACAGACTGAGAGGGCTCTCTTAACAACAAATCATAAAGTAATTTTCTCAGCATTGAATTATAAAGAAATTTCTTTCCTTTATAAGACTGCAGAGGAATTGTTGGGGGTTATTTATTCTGAAAAGAGAAGAAGTGACAGAGGTGTGAACAGGGGTGGTGCTGCTGCTCAGAAAGGCCCCGAAGCCAGCAAGGGGAGGAGGGAGGAATTAAATTAATGAGGGGCTGAAAAACAAGAAGAGCCACGTGGCTGTGGATGAGAGTAATCGCCCTCGAATATGCCGAGATAACTTTAGGGGCCAGGGCAGAACCAAACCCCCAGAACTATCCACCAGCGTCCAGAGAACTTTGGAAAGAATTCCTTCTTTTTCTTCTTGTTGTATTTAAACTCTCCAGCTTCTGTAGAAGCGCATTTACGAGTAAGAGCTGGGACGTGGGTACATCCCCTAATTCAAAGCTGTGCATTCATATTCATATTTATATTCATATTTATATTCATATTAATATTCATATTTATATTCATATTTGTTGTGCCTTCAGTCCGTACCTCCCCGGGGCACTCCCAAACCCAAATTTCCAGTCCGTACCTTCACCGTTCCCTGCCGGGGGAGGGTTCTGAGCAAACACCACAGATCCGTTCTGAACACCGTCGGGAGAGTCGGAGAGGGGCTGGAATAACAAAAAACAGGGGTTTTAGGGCTGGAATAACAAAAAGCAGGGGTTTTTAGGGCTGGAATGACAAAGAGCAGGGGTTTTAGGGCTGGAATAACAAAGAGCAGCGGTTTTAGGGCTGGAATAACAAAAAGCAGGAGTTTTTAGGGCTGGAATAACAAAAAGCAGGGTTTTAGGGCTGGAATAACAAAGAGCAGGGGTTTTAGGGCTGGAATAACAAAAAACAGGGGGTTTTAGGGCTGGAATAACAAAGAGCAGGGGTTTTAGGGCTGGAATAACAAAGAGCAGGGGTTTTAGGGCTGGAATAACAAAGAGCAGGGTTTTAGGGCTGGAATAACAAAGAGCAGGGGTTTTAGGGCTGGAATAACAAAGAGCAGGGGGTTTAGGGCTGGAATGACAAAGAGCAGGGGTTTAGGATGTCAAGGGGGGCAGAATTGCACCGCAGCAGCCAGGGGAGGTGGGAGTGGGCTGCTCACCTGGTAACTCTTCACCGTGCAGGTGCCACCATCCTCAGCCTCCTCTGGCACACCCGGGGTGTTCCCCATAGCTCCTGGGAGAGGAAAAAACCCAAATAACCCCTCCTCTGTCATTAATGTGAGACAGCCCATGGGACAGGCTGTTCAAACCCCTGAAATCCCGAAATCCCCCCTGTCCTCCCGAGGCACCTGCCCCAGCCAGACTGACACAAACACATCGAGCTCAGGGACCGCAGCTGCTCCCCAAAAATGGCACAAACCCCCCAGCTTGATTCAGTGTCTGCTTGAATCTGGAAATTTGCTTTGTCCTGCACCCCCAAGGGCTGGTTTGTGCCAGGACACAACTCAGGCAGAGGATGGAGTATTTGCAGATTTGCTTCCTTTCTCACAGGTGCTATAAAATCTGTTTGGGGAGAGAGAAGCAAATTCTTATTTTTTTAAAAAAAATTGAATGATCTGTAGCTGATTCTCAGCCCCTGCAGCTTCCTGTTGATGCAGATTTCCTCACACCGAGTGACTGCTCTGGAGCTGATGCAGAGCAGGGGCCACAGGCTATGATCTCTGGCAGATTTGGCTGCAGGGGGGCTCAGCCATTTCCTAAAATCCAGTTTATAATTCTCACAGAAACAAAACACACACAGCGGCCGTGTGGAATTTCCAAACGTCTTCACTCCCAAGAACTCTCTCAATGAAAGATGGAGATGAATGGGAGAGGGTTTCTGGCTAAAAATGGGAAAACTTGGGAAATGTGATCCCAAAACACCAAACTGGAGTTTGCTGTGGAACAGAGCAGCTGTGGCTGCCCCATCCCTGGCAGTGCCCCAGGCAGGGCTGGAGCAGCCTGGGACAGGGGAAGGTGTCCCTGCCATGGCAGGGGTGGCACTGGAGGGGCTTTAAGCTCCCTTCCACCCCGAACCACTCCGTGACATAGAAAACATCCACGTGTGCTACTTCTGCCCTAATTTACAGAAAAATGACAGGTCAGTGCCACCTACAGACAGCTGTGAGCAGCGGCAGTGGTGACACAAACAGGAATGGAACGGGGCTGGCAGCGTTTGCAGCTGCCAAGAGGTGATGTCAGCTCTGCCTGTGCCAGCTCCTGCAGCTGATTGCTGTGCACACCGACAGCTCCAGCCTGGCACTCCCAGGGGATGGCTCTGCTCTTCCCAGAGTGCTCAGGCCTCTGTTTGTATGGTCAGATACACTTTTCTCTCATTTCTATCACATTTTTCTCATTTTTCTCTCATTTCTCTCTCATTTTTCTCATTTTTCTCTTATTTCTCTCTCATTTCTCTCTCATTTGACATACCAAGTCATGAAGCTGCAGCTATTCAATGTTCAATTCAAATGCAGCAAAGAGGTTTTCTGGGAAACAAAAGGGCTCTCATGGTGGTTTGTGAATTAGATGCTCAGGGAATTGCAGAAGGATTAGGTGGGAAGGGCCCTCTGGAGGTCGCCCACCTGCAGCAGGTGACACAGGAGCCCATCCAGGGGGGTTTGGGATGGCAGAGGGGGAGATCCACGCCCTCCCTGGAGCCCTCCCAGAGCTCTGTGGGAAGAGGCTCTTCCTCACATCATAAGAGAAAAAATGAGAATTTTTATAGGAGAAGACAAATTTTGAGGACTGAGAGAGGAAAAGAGATGATTCTGATACAAGAGCATTCTTCAAAACGAGAGGAAAGCCCTCAAAAGTCAGGAGGAGCTGGAGTAATTCCTATCCTTAGGTTTCCTTTCTGGGTACAGGTTTTTCACCAAGTCCCAAGGATTTCTCCTTGTGGGGGCTCCCTCAGGCCAGCTGGAATCCAGCCCAGCTGGTTCCAAAAGGAACATGAACCTTCTACAGCTCTGAAACAATCCTGTTCCCAAATCATGCTCCACTGCTTCCATTGTAGTGCAGAAAATAATTCAAAAGGAAAATAAATGTATTTTTAATTGGTTTTAATGTTATGTAGTCTGTAGTGTGCCAAGTTCAAGGCTTGGGAAAATCCTCCTTTTCCACTCTCACTCTCAAATCATTGTTTTGGTCCTGGCAGAATGGTAAAAACTTTGAAAATACGAGAGAAAATTACAGCAAAATCTGTGATCGCTGTGTGCTCCTAAAGGCAGCCAAGCCTCACCTTTCTGATGTATGGAACAGGCTGGAATATTGCAATTGTCCCTGTCTATTAATGCCAAAAGCCCACAATCAACTCCTCACTAAAACTTGCCATATGTTGTATTTAAACCCCAGAGAAAACAATCCATTTGCCTGCCCTCGGGACCCAGGTGAGCTCGAGGACGTGGCCACGTCCAGGGGGAAAAGCGGAATTTTCAGCTCTGCTCGATGTGGAGCAGAAAGGGGCTGATAACAGGATGGAATTCAGGAATTGTGCTTACCTTGAGCACAGCTCTGCCGTGTCCTGCGGGGAGAGGCACCAGGGACACGTGCTGGGAGCCAGGAGAGGTGGCTGAGCCCTGGGGAGGAGCGGTGGCACCGAGGGACAGCAGGGACAGCAGCAGGGACAAGGCTGGGATGAGTCACCTACACAAACAAGAAACACCCAGGAGCACCTCGAGTCCAGCCTGGCAGGGCTGGGCACGCAGGACACGCTGAGTGCCAGCCCTGAGGGCTCTCGGGGCAGGGTGATACCATTCCTGCAGCCACTCCACGCTCAGCCAAGTGCCAAAAGCAAAATAGTTCAAACATTCACGCCCTGGGCGCTCAGGGAGGGGACAGCTCCACAAAGCCACCAGGCCAGCAGGCAACCCCAGGTGGCTGGGGAAAGGCTGTGGCACCAGGCTGTGGCACCAGGCTGTGCCACCAGGCTGTGGCACCAGACTGTCACCAGGCTGTGGCACCAGGCTGTCACCAGGCTGTGGCACCAGGCTGTGGCACCAGGCTGTGCCACCAGGCTGTCACCAGGCTGTGGCACCAGGCTGTGGCACCAGGCTGTCACCAGACTGTGCCACCAGGCTGTGGCACCAGGTTGTGTTCCCCATCCCGCTGTCCCCCCGCAGGGAAAGCCAGGGCACCGAGGGGGAAAGGCACAGCAGCAGCTTGAAGGCCCAAAAAAAAAAGAAAACAAGACCTGCAGGAGCCTCCAAGGTCCTCGAGCAGGGGAGCACGGGAGCAGAGCAGCAAAAAGAGAATGCAAAAAATGCTTTGGAAAAAGCAAAACCCAGGAAAAGCCAAAGCAGCAGCAGCAGAGCTGCACATTAGGGGAGGAAGGGGAGGAAGGGTAGGCAGGATAATAAAGGATAGGAAGAATAGGAAGGGTATAAAGGATAGAAGGGTAGGAAGGATAAGAAGGATAGGAAGGAGTTACCTGGGGGAGAGGGGCCGGGACAGCCTCTGGGAGCCGGAGCTGCTCCAGGTGAGGTGCTGCTCACCCAGCCCCGGCAGCTCTGCCCCTGCCCCTGCTCTGCCCCGCAATCAGCCCAGGGAGTGCTCACAAACACTGGGTGCAAACACAGCCGGGGTGGAGCAGCCCCGTGCCCCTCCCCAGCCCTCTCCAGGTGTTTTCTGTTCTCTGGGCACCCAAACCTGCTCCAGGGCACCTCTGGACCCCTGGCTCTGGGGCAGCCCCTCACCACACTGCTCTGGGGATGGTGACGTGCTGGACACCCACAAACCCCTTCCAACTTTTCCCAAAATTCAGAAAAACCCCAAAGTTCTTTTACTGGCGTGGCTGTTTGCTGTTGCCACCGTGGTTCCTAATCCCCCTGCAAAGTGTGCAGACTGACTAAGTGCTGATATTCCGAAGCCATTGTCACCATCTGCTGCTCCCTCAGGTGCGTCACGGCGCCCACGCTCAGGGGGCGTCTGCAGCAGGGAGAGATTTTTCTCAGCACCTCAGTCAATAAAACCTTTGCAAAGTGAGCTTTCCACAGTCAAAATCCCAAGAAAAATTCCCCCCAGGATCTGTTTCCTGACTGACTTGCTTGCATCTTCCAGGGGGCACTGGTATTTCGGGGTGCTTTATGTGTTTGGGTATAATTCTGTTATTAATCACGACAAAGAAAGGGAAACAGATTTGTCACCAGGGTTGTGCTGGCTGTGGAGGGTGTCAGGTGCTCCAGGGATGATGAGGAAGCCGCAAGGATGGAAACAGAGCAGGAATCTGCATCCAGCCCCTCAGCAGGGCGTGGGAAGGGAGGGGAGATCCTGATTCCCTCAGCGCTGGGTCAGGCACCTTCCTCGTTTTCTCCTTGGTGTAAATCCCTGTCTGCGACAAGCTCAGGTGATATCCCACGAGTTCAGTCTCAAAATCCCATCCAGAGGCAGAATACGATTGGGGAATGGTCCCTGGATTGTTCCTGTGGTGCTGGGAACAGAATTTATCCCTGGGCTGAGGCACAGGATCCCAGCCTGGCTGTGAAACCACTCAGCCTTGCAGTAATGATGGACTAATTGTATTTTTTAATTATTTTTTGGTCTTTCTCCTTGGTTAAAATATTATTAAGTAATTTTGAAATGCAAGATATAAATATTTAACTCTGGAAATGCTTCATTTCTGTAAGAGAAGGTCACTAAATTCACTACAAGTTTGCACCATATTTTGCCTTCTGTGGATCTGTTTGCTCCTAAAATGTCTTCAAATTCAGCCTTAAAACCTTAATATTCCTCATGAAGGAAGTAATTTGGATTATCATGTCCTTCACCTGTGAATATAAAATAACAGCGCTCCTTTTCCTCAAAAAAAGGCTTTTCCTTGAACTGAGCTGTCCCAGTGAGCTTTATCCTGATTAATTTTTCCCAGTTGTGTAGACAATGAACCATCCATTCTTTCAGATGTCTTTCAACTCTTTAATAGTCTTTTCCAGTAATTTCAAAGCCATCCCATGTTTCCATCAAGGACAGACCAGAGGGCCACACGGCGAGTTTTGTTTTGCCAAACTGGGAATTATTTATCTGGGTGGCAGCCACAGAAAAATCTTCTCCAAAGCACAGGAAACTGTGGTGCTTTCATGATTTTTCAACCCTCAAAATGATATTTTTTCCTTCTAAAAAATCTCCAATGAAGCTGTCACCGAATAAATCTTCCTCCCCTGCAGGAAATGCTCATCTCGTGCATCTGACAGCTGCAGAAAACTTCCTGTTCATTAATGGCACAGAGCTCCCAACAATTATCAATGATTAACCAGCTTCTTTCATCGCTGTCCAGAACGAGAGCCAGGAGCATTCAAATATTGACAGTGGAGGAGCAGATGACTCCTGGTCTGTGTTTGCCTCTGTTTTTGCCACACGTGCTCTGGACGGGGCTGGTGTGAGGTGAGGGCTCCCACCTGGCTGCTGCTGCCGTGGTTTGCTCAGCAGAGCACGAGGGACGAGCAGCACGAGGACGGGAGGACAGAGGGAACTGCTGGAGCAAAAAGCAAAGTTAGGGAAAGCTCCAGTGGAATTCTGACAGTTTGGAATTAAACAGAAATGAGGGTTTGGCTCAGCTTGGGTGTTTCGCTCTGAAGAGGATGGATGGGCTGAATCAGGGATTCCTTCAGATGAGAGAGGCCAAACATTGGTGTGGATTGATGGATCCTGGATCCACGGCAGGGAGAGCTGTGGGAGCCACCTGAACCCAGATCCAGATCTCTGAGATCCACAGGGTTCGGTTCTTCTCATGGAGCCTGCATCCCTCAAACACTGAGTGACACCTCTGGGGGTGACACAAACACCGGGTGACACCTCTGGGGGCCACACAAACACTGAGTGACACCTCTGAGGGTGACACAAACACCAAGTGACACCTCTGGGGGTGACACAAACACTGAGTGACCCCTCTGAGGGTGACACAAACACTGAGTGACACCTCTGGGGGTGACACAAACACCGGGTGACACCTCTGAGGGTGACACAAACACCGAGTGACCCCTCTGGGGGTGACACAAACACCGAGTGACACCTCTGGGGGTGACACAAACACTGGGTGACCCCTCTGAGGGTGACACAAACACCGAGTGACACCTCTGAGGGCGACACAAACACTGCTGCAGTGCAGGAGATTTGGGAAAGGAGAGAACGACTGCTGCAGTGCAGGGGCTCTGGGGAAAGGAGAGAACGACTGCTCCAGTGCAGGAGATTTGGGAAAGGAGAGAACGACTGCTCCAGTGCAGGAGATTTGGGAAAGGAGAGAACGACTGCTCCAGTGCAGGAGATTTGGGGAAAGGAGAGAGCGACTGCTCCAGTGCAGGAGCTCTGGGGAAGGAGAGAACGACTGCTCCAGTGCAGGAGATTTGGGAAAGGAGAGAACGACTGCTCCAGTGCAGGAGCTCTGGGGAAGCAGCCCCATCCCTGACCTCCCCGTGCTGCCCATGCCCCTCGGCAGCCCCTGGGTGAGGCTGCAGCCCATTCCTGTGCTCTGGCCCTGCAGCAGCTCCACCAAAGGCAGGGGGATCCCTGCAGAGCCACACCGGGGTGGGAGCAGCCTCTGGCTCACACTCTCCAGCTGGAGCTCCACGGGCAGCATTCCCTCATTCTGCCTCCCAGAGAACAGGGTTTGAGATGATATTTCAGCCTCGGGTTCCTGCAGACTGTGAGTCACAGTGTTGATGTAGGAAGGGAGCTGCTGATCTGATCGTCTCCTCTTCCCCCATCACAAAAATCCCCCAGGTTCCTGCTGCCACTATTCTTTTATTTATACAGGGGGAGAATTACAGACTCTACACCAGCTATTTCTCCACGTGGGAGCTTCTAGAACAGATAAAAGGTTCCTGTGTCAGGACTGAGACAGAGAGTTATTGTAGACGTGGTGCCTCAGTGGGTGGAACAGGCATTTGAGCCACAATTATTCTCCTGTAGGAGCACTTTAAGGCTCTATCAAATATGCAGCGATGATAACAATACTATGTCAAATATTCACTTCCTCCATGCAGCTCCTGCACAGCCTGGCTCACAGCTTTCCCCAGCTGCCTCAGCTTTGAGCTCCCTGGCTCTGCTTTCCTCTGTCAGTGCTTCACCCCTCCCCTTCCCAAGCCTGGAATACGGAAAATTTGAGGAGCTGCAGCTACTAAAAATAAAAATAAGTGAAAAAAAGTCTTCTTGTAAATGTGTATTTGATTCTTGCCCTTAGTGAGGAAGCAGCAGGTTCATGAGCATGGCCCTGCAGCACGGGGGTGATTTTTGGGGGTGTTGAATCCACGTGGGTCAGGTTTGGCTGTTCTCCTGTCCCGAGGAGGGGCCAGGCCAGGCTGAGCCTGCTCTGAGGATGGGCAGGGCTGGGGACAGCAGAGTCCCCACCCCAGGCTGTCCTGGCAAACTCCTGGTGCCACCTGGACACGGGCGAAGTGACGTCCCCACCCCTGCCCTTCTGCCGGGGGCTGCTTTGAAACCTTTGTCTCCCCACCCTCGTGGCTTTGGGCTGAGGGAAAAATCCAAATTTTCTCCTATTTTCTTCAGACTTCTCCCAAGAAAAGACATTGATGGCCTGGGGGCGCCTTGTCCTGGTGCTTGCTGCTCACCGGGGTCCCCTGGGAGGAGCCTCCCTGCAATTCCAGCTGCAATTCCAGCTGCAATTCCAGCTGCAATTCCAGGGTTAAAGCTCCCCTGCAGCACGGGAGAGGCCCCTCAGGTCTCTGCGGGATTAGGGCAGCTGGAGCCAATCCTTCTCCCTGGAAAAACACAATTTGTTAAACTTGGAAAGTGGAAAGGCGAGGATGGATCCCCCTGATCCACGGAGGGGATAAAAGCTCTGCAGCCACGGCAGAAACTGAAATCTCAGCGAAAGGCTGCGAGGGATGGGAATTTGGGATCGTTTTATTGCTGCCCTGGCGATGGCTGTCCCTGGAATATCAGACAGGAGCTGTGCCAGCCCCTGGCTGTCCCTTCCCTTTGGAACCCACCCGAGCTCGGTGACCCCCGGGTTACTCAGCGAGTTCTGCATTCACTCCAGGAGAATTCCAGCTCTCCTGTCCTCCAGCACAGCTCCCTGGCGGGCAGAGACACTGCAGCATCCTCGGGAGAGACAAAACCGGGACTGCAGCAGGACAGGAGAGCTGGGAACCCTCCCGGTCCCTGAATCCGCAGTTCATGGCAAAAACCCTTCTTGTGGTTTTATTGATTCGGTGGTGCCGGGCTTTGAAAGCCTTTAGAAGTGTTTTGATAGGTTTGGGTTTAAATAAAATAATTATCAGGGTGAGAAAATTGTCAGTGTTGGAAAACGAGGCAAAGAGGAGCTAGCAAATATTTAGAATTCATTGTGCAATTCGAGGATCTACAGCCTGACTTAACTCATTGGCAGGAAAATCAATAATGCCCAAATCCAACGGTATTCTACAGCTTTGAAGGGGATAATATTGTCAGGTAGGAACTTTGGGACTCAATTAAATATTTTAAAGTATAAATCTTCAAGAAGTGGAGCTGTGCTTAAGAAGGCGAGGAACTTAAAAAACTCATTTTAACTCATCACATCTGAATTCAAAATTGGTTAAAAAAGTTTAAAATATTAGAATGTTTTTAGGGCTGATGCAGCTTGGAGCAGTTGCTCCTGGATTCAACCCAAATATCACTTTTTGAGCTTTAAATGGAGAAGATTCACCTCGTTTGAGTGCAGCTCTGCAGCAGTGACGCTCCTGAGCAGGACCCGACCTGTCCTCCATGGCCAAAGCTTGGGAATTACCATTCACATAAAACATTTAATTTCCCTCTTTATTTTACGACTTGTAAAAAGCAATGACAGCTTTAAATGTGACCACATTTTCAGCATCAGCTGGCAGAGATGGCCGGGGATGCTGAGGGATGCTCAGGGAAATTCAGGGATGCTCAGGAAAGCTTCGGGATGTTCCAGGATACTCAGGGATCCCCATGGAAGTTCCTCTGCACTCTGTCAGCAGGTGGCGGCGTTAAGCCGCGCTCAGCAAGGAGACACTAGATTTCTTCCCTTCCCTTCCCTTCCCTTCCCTTCCCTTCCCTTCCCTTCCCTTCCCTTCCCTTCCCTTCCCTTCCCTTCCCTTCCCTTCCCTTCCCTTCCCTTCCCTTCCCTTCCCTTCCCTTCCCTTCCCTTCCCTTCCCTTCCCTTCCCTTCCCTTCCCTTCCCTTCCCTTCCCTTCCCTTCCCTTCCCTTCCCTTCCCTTCCCTTCCCTTCCCTTCCCTTCCCTTCCCTTCCCTTCCCTTCCCTTCCCTTCCCTTCCCTTCCCTTCCCTTCCCTTCCCTTCCCTTCCCTTCCCTCTACATTGATTTATTTACAATTTTCTTTACAATTTTATTTACAATTTTATTTACAATTTTTGATCCCTCATGTTGCAGCCCAAGCCTGCAGCTTTGGGCCCCTCAGTGTCCCCCTGCTGTGGTGACAGCTCAGAACTCCTGCACTTCTCCTGACGGGAGGAATTCCCCCAGTCAATGGGAATTGAATTTGGATAAATGAATTTGGGGAAGGCTTTGCCTGGCTGGTTACAGGTGAGCAGTGCAGGAGCTTTGTGCCTTCCAAGCCTTTCCAGGTACTTCCAGCCTTTCCCCCTCCTTCAAAGGAATTTTCTGTCTGTTCTCCTGTCCCTGAGCCAAGGACAAGCCTGGCTGCTGAGCTGCTCCTGCCTGTGCACGCTGGCGCAGCTCAGACTGGAAGTGACATTTCTGCTCTTTAATTGCCTCCTCTGGAGAAAAGGAACCTTCTCAAGCCCTCTGGGTTTCCTCCACGCTGCCCTGGTGTGTTAAAGCACACAGGTTGTGGTGACTGAGGGGGGTTTGGCTGCACCAGAGCTCTTCTTGTCATCACAGCCTCATGAGCAGGTTTGTTTTTAGTATCTTGAGTAAAATCCTAAGCTCCAGCCATGAAAATAACATGTGGGTGTCAACAGGCCAAGGACATACTCATACATCCTTAAAATTAGGTTAGTCTTGTGATTGTCTTTTAAATAAAGAAACACAACCAAGAGAAGTCGATTTGAACATTGACATTTGGGTAATTAGGAGTAACTTAAACATTTCTTTAATATCAAATTTCTCTCTTTAGAGAGAACCAGCTGTTGTGATTGACTCCTACTCCAGCTTCATCCCTTTGTTCCCATTTTGAACAAAAAACCCCAATTTAGGCATGAAAAACCCTTCTGAAGATGCCTCTGTGCAGGCAGAGGTGGAGATGAATGCCAGCACACGGCTCAGGCTGGCTCAGGCCACACCACTGCCACTGTTTGCTCTGAACCAGCCTCATCCTCATGTTAGCTTCATTTTTTCTTCTCTCAGATCAAGTTTTTGTGTTGTTAAATTTGTTCCCCGGGGTCAGAGAGTCCGTGCTGGTGTTTTCAGGTGTGGTTAATGATTTAAGGTGACTCATATGTCAGGGCTCACTCACTCAGGCCTCACAACAAACCCAGCCGTGACTCAGGGAGGGTTTTTTATCTTTCTGTGCTCACAGAGTGCGAAGAGAAAGAGGAGTAACAGATATTTTAGCAGCTGTTTTTATTGGTGCTCCTACTATCTGTTTGTAACTCCGGCCCTTATCAGGGATAAGGAGCAGCTCTGGGCTCCTGCAGGTTTACAGAGGACACCTGGTTAATGTTTTTGCAGCTGGCATGTGACTCGCAGAGGGGACACTCGAGGGACAGGGGAAGGACATCTCTGCACCGTGTGGCACCGCCGGGGTCGCTGAGTGCAGGAGGCAGAACCGTCCCAGGTCTCATCTGAACACGTCCAAAGCCCAGGGAAAGGAATCCACCCATTTCAGGCAGCTCTGGAAAGCACCTTCAGTGTGCACGGAGATAACGGGGGCAGAACAGCAGAGCCAGGGCTGGGAGGGACAGCAGAGCTCATCCATCCATCCCTGCCACGGACAGGGACATTCCCACTGCCCAGGGTGCTCCAGGCTGGCCTTGGACAGCCACAGCTTCTCTGGGAATTCCATCCCACCCTGACACGGACAGGGACATTCCCACTGCCCAGGGCGCTCCAGCCTGGCCTTGGACACTCCAGGGGTGGAGCAGCCACAGCTTCTCTGGGAATTCAAACCCACCCCTGCCATGGACAGGGACATTCCCACTGCCCAGGGCGCTCCAGCCTGGCCTTGGACACTCCAGGAGTGGAGCAGCCACAGCTTCTCTGGGAATCCCATCCCACCCCTGCCAAGGACAGGGACATTCCCACTGCCCAGGGTGCTCCAGCCTGGCCTTGGGCAGCCACAGCTTCTCTGGGAATCCCATCCCATCCCTGCCACACACAGGGACATTCCCACTGCCCAGGGCACTCCAGCCTGGCCTTGGACACTCCAGGAATGGAGCAGCCACAGCTTCTCTGGGAATCCCATCCCATCCCTGCCATGGACAGGGACATTCCCACTGCCCAGGGCGCTCCAGCCTGGCCTTGGGCAGCCACAGCTTCTCTGGGAATCCCATCCCACCCTCACAGAGGAATCGCTTCCCCGTGGTGCTGAGCGGGGATCACAGAGGGAGTGATTTCCATCCGTCACTGTCCCCTGCTAGAGGCAGGCACAGCGGCAGCAGAAGCTGAGGTTTCGGTCAAAAAGAAAGAATGAGCTTTGAGTCAGAACAGAAATCCCACAGGAAAAATTGTGGGCGCATTCCTAAAATGAGATTTCTCCAGCAGGCATTAGTAACAGCCTAAATAATCTGTTCCAAAAATGTCACTTTTTGGAATGCTGGGGAGAGACAGGGACTGGTTTGTTTTTTTTTTTCCCAGGAAAAAATTGGTTGGGAATTCTCAAAGCATCTTCATTGCATTTGTGTGTCCTGCAAATTTCCCATGCAAACACTTCCGAAGGGTGACCCTGGCACTTCCCTGCCTCCGGATTTGGGGAGTTATAAATAACTGCTCGGAAGTCCTACACGTACCACTAGCTGGGTAATATTTACTGGAGGTCAGTGTGCAATGAACTCCTCAGGTAACGGAGTCCAGTGGACAATCATTGCCTGACACTTCAGTTTTCTATTTGGATCATTTGACCTTTTAATTGAGCACTTAACCTGAAAGTTTACACAGTTCGAGGCCACTCTCAGAGGAGACAAAAACCCCCACTATTACATATATTCTTCTCCAAATTTCCAATGAAAGGGGAAACATGAGAAATTAGTTTTTCTGTGGCTGCTGGCTGTGTTGGAGCTCACAGGAGCAGGGCAGGGGCGTTTGAGCCCAGGGATTTCCTGGTGGGGCAGAGTGGGTCACGCACTGCCAGGGTGGGATGGGCTGCACCCGCTGGCCTCTCCTTATCTCAGGAGGATTCCAGCTGGGGGTTTGCTGTGCTGCTCAGGGTTTGCTGTGCCTGTTCAGGGTTTGCTGTTCAGGGTTTGCTCTGCCTGCTCAGGGTTTGCTCTGCCTGCTCAGGGTTTGCTCTGTTGCTCAAGGTTTGCTGTTCAGGGTTTGCTGTGCCTGCTCAGGGTTTGCTGTTCAGGGTTTGCTCTGCCTGCTCAGGGTTTGCTGTGCCTGCTCAGGGTTTGCTCTGCCTGCTCAGGGTTTGCTGTTCAGGGTTTGCTCTGCTGCTCAGGGTTTGCTCTGCTGCTCAGGGTTTGCTGTGCCTGCTCAGGGTTTGCTCTGCTGCTCAGGGTTTGCTCTGCCTGCTCAGGGTTTGCTCTGCCTGCTCAGGGTTTGCTCT
The DNA here is from genome assembly GCF_021018805.1 of Prinia subflava. Lineage (NCBI taxonomy): Eukaryota > Metazoa > Chordata > Aves > Passeriformes > Cisticolidae > Prinia > Prinia subflava. The sequence goes on from NC_086254.1 coordinate 24,107,412, forward strand.
GGACACACAGCATGGTTGTATTCCCTGTTTTTCCCCAAGGCTGGAGGGATTTTTGGAGTCACTCAGCAAATCCTGCAGGGCTGGAGGGGGCACAGCAGTGCTGGGCTGTTCCTGCTGCTGTGGGGTGCAGCCTGCCTGCCTGCGAGGCTCCCTGGGCATCCCCAGCCTGCCCTGGTGCTGCAGACACTGCCTGGGTGCATGCCTGGGTGCATGCCTGGGTGCATGCCTGAGTGCCTGGGGGCTGAGCCTGGTCCCAAAGGGAATCCTGGTGCTTAGAGAAGCCACACCATGATAAAATAGATATATTTCTGCTTCCCTGTGAACTTTCTGCAGCTCTGGTGGATCAGCCAGCTGCTGAAACAGGTTGTAACACTAGCAAGGAAGCAGCTCAGAGATTCAGAGACCTCCAATTCCAATTCCAATTCCAATTCCAATTCCAATTCCAATTCCAATTCCAATTCCAATTCCAATTCCAATTCCAATTCCAATTCCAATTCCAATTCCAATTCCAATTCCAATTCCAATTCCAATTCCAGGTTTGTTTGGGGTTTTTTTCCCCACCCTTAATAGTGTCCAATAAAAGAGAAAGGATGGGAACTGTTTTCCTTCAGAGCAGCGACTGCTGAAGGCCAGGGCAGTGCTCTTACTCATGGGCAAGCCTGATAATCCCAGCAAATTCCCTCATCCATCCTCCCAGGGGAATTCATCCCAGCCCAGATCACGCAGTTCATCGCTGCTCAGCAGGAGGAACAACCTTTTGCAATAAGTTCCTCCGGGCCAATCATCCTTTGCTACTGGCTTTTTCCTACCAGGTTGCCCAAGAACATTAAAGAAAATTCAGCGAGGTTTTTCACACTGCTGACTGCAGTGGTTTGTTTTTGTTGGCAACAACAAACCCGGGCTTGAAAGTTTGTGCAACGTGGAGATGGGATGGGTGGGTGGGGGAATAACTGAAAATGCAAAAGCGAACTCAGGGTTTGGGGTGTGGGATTTAGGATGCTTCTGCTTTGGGTGGGACAGAGAGGGAGAGCAAAAGAGAAAGAAATTCAGCACAGAAGCTGAAAACTTTCAGTGAAATTGTAAAGAAATGAGTTTGGGAGAAAATGTCTCAAAACATTTTCATGGCTAAGGAAGAGCAGTGGCTACAAAGATTTTACATCTCTGAATATTTGCAGTATCCTCTGCGTAAGCAAAGTGGTCTTGACTCAAGCCCTGCTGGTCAGAATCTCCACAGTTTCCCTTATTGACAGTTCTGGCTGAAAAAAACAGCAATTAACACAAAAAAATTAATGACAGCTTCTCTGCTAGAACAAACTCCTCGAGGTAAAGGCTGATGGAGCTTTAATGATCTCTCCAGAAAATGGAAATGGTCATTTCCAGCACAGCCAGCTGTTATTCTGGCATTTTAACCATCCCTGCCCACCAGGAAATGCTGAGGGTGGAAATCTTGCTCTGAGTGTTCCCGTGACAAAGAATATTTAACATGTCACAGCAGGGAAGAGCAACCAGCCACTCTGTTTGGTTTTATTATCTGTCTCAATCCCGTCCAGTTTGGAAAATGTAGAAACAAAGAGCACTTTATTTCTCATGTTATCATAAATATGGATTAATCCTCTGAACTTACAGGAAAGCTGAGGGTGCTGTGAGATCCAAAAGGGGGAAATCCACATGAGCTCATTACAATGCTGGCACTTTTCACCAATAATCATGATGTGCATGATCAAAAATAAACACGATGGGGTGATCAAAGCTGCTGCAATTCAAATATTATCCCTGGGGCAGAGCCACGACCGGGTTCTGTTTCTTACTTAACCTTTCAAGTAAAAGCCCCATTGCTCATGAGTGTCTCAGTGCTCTGCAGCTCTCCTGGGCTGCTTTTCCTCCTGGTTTTGCTGCTCTGTCCCGAGGTCACACAGTGCAGGGTGCTGGGTACCACACTCGACACTGACTCCCACTTGTGCGCCGTGGTGGCATTTTGGGGTCACACTGTTGCCCGGAACGCAATAATCAACCACACAGAGGCAGAGGTCTTCAGTGAAAGCTGCTCCCCACCGAGAAAAAGAGGGCCAGCCTGTTTATTTCTTTCCTTTTATAATTTTGTGGGTCTGGAAGCACACTGGCTCTTGGGGTTACTACCCCTTCACCCCACTGGCCATGCCAGCTGTCAACTAACATTATTTTCAGGCTGGAAATATGTAAGCAAAGGACAGTGAACAAAAACAAGAAAGGTTGCTTATGTTCCAAAGCGTGAGAAAGTGAAAAACTGACCCTTAATATCGCAACAGTAGCTAAAGAACTGACTCCATCTTACAAGCAAGTAGAAGGCTTTAAAAAATCTCAGAAAAACCAGGGCAACATCACACCCCGACCTCATTCTCTTTACAGAGTACCTTAAAATGGCCTGGATCTGTTATTCCTTCTGACATCATCATCCTGCCCTGCTTTTCGAACTCAGAACGGTTCCTAACGTGGTGATAGTTGGGAAATCCGGGGAAATGTGCAGCTGAGAGCTGTGAGCCTGCACCTCATCTGAGCCTGCACCCCCTGAGCCTGTACCTCACCTGAGCCTGCACCCCCTGAGCCTGTACCTCACCTGAGCCTGTACCTCATCTGAGCCTGTACCTCACCTGAGCCTGTACCTCACCTGAACCTGTACCTCACCTGAACCTGTACCTCACCTGAGCCTGTACCTCACCTGAGCCTGTACCTCACCTGAACCTGTACCTCACCTGAGCCTGTACCTCACCTGAACCTGTACCTCACCTGAACCTGTACCTCACCTGAACCTGTACCTCACCTGAGCCTGTACCTCACCTGAACCTGCCTCCTGCTGGCAGGAGGTGCCCTGGGCACAGCCCTGGGCTGCCCCTTTCCCTCACCCCCTGGAACCCTGAGGGAGGAATCTGGGGCAGTTTGGCCGCAGCTCATCCCAGAACAGTTTGGGTTGAAGGAATCCTAAAGCTGATCCCAAACCACCCCTGCCATGGCCTGCACACCTTCCACTGCCCCAGGCTGCTCCAAGCCCTGGCTGGGGCACTGCCAGGGATCCAGGGCAGCCACAGCTGCTCTGGGAATCTCTGCCAGGGCCTGCCCACCCTCCCAGGGAGCAATTTCATCCCAAAATCCCACCTAAACCTCCTCTCTGTCAGTTTGAAGCCTTTCCCTGTGTCCTGTCCCTCCATCCCTACAAATCATCTCTCTCCATCTTTCCTTTTGGAGGTCACCCCAGAGCTTCTCCAGGCTGAACAACCCCAATTTCCCCAGGCTTCCCTCAGTTCTGACACTCAGCTGGGGACATTTCCCCTCAGGAGCCGCCAGCCCAGCCCGTGCCCCTCCTGCCTGTCCCTGCTCTGGTTTTGGTGTCTCTGCTAGAAAAGTTCTCAGCTTGAAGGTTTCCCCCTCACCCCATGCCCTGGCACTGGTTACTCATTAAACCCCCTGCTATTAATAGCAGGGCACAGGGTGGGAGTGCAGGTTCAGCCAGTGCGTTCTCCTACCCAGCCATGCCAAAAATAGACACACAAAAGTCCAACCCTGATGAAACTTTAACTATTTTTAGTAAAAAAAACCCACATACTATACTAACCAGCTGATCCTTGACACTCACGTCCGAATTCCTCAGAATGGAATAAATATGGACATTTATAGATGCCCGTAATTAACATTTACATGGAATAAATGTGTTCAAACACACACCATCTGTTGTATTTACAGATTATATTTAATATCTCTTTTGGCTGTATTTAAAAATTAATAGATATATTTTTTTTTCCCCCTACTTTTCAGCTGGTGAGGTGAAATGAAGCCCAAGGATGTCTCAGTGCATTTTATTAACTGCAATCAGCGATGGGCTGGTGATGGACACAAGCTGAAGCTGCTCCCTGCAGTGCCTGCTCCTGTCAAACCGAGAAAAAACAGCCCAGGGAACGACAGGAATCGTGTGGGAGGGGGATTCCAGGAGGGAAGGGGAGGGATTCTGACAGGCTGGGATGAGCCCTGGGGGAGAATCGATGGATCCTGAATTCCTGACCCGTGGTACCAGGTAAATCTGGAAAGGTGCAGCACAAAATGAGAGCAGAGAGCTCTGAGAGGGAGCAGAGGAGGTGGAGTCCACCTGCTTTTGATACAGACAGAATTAACTTTGAGTTATGTGCTGCTCCCCGAGCTTTAAAGCTTTTATTATCAATGTCATATTTATGATTTCTGTGAGGAGATGAGAGGGTCCTGCACAGGCTGCTGGAAGTGGCTCAGGAGCAGCTCCCAGCACTGACGCTGGTCCCAGTCTGGCTCTCCTGCCAGAGAAGCAAAGCTCTGCCTCTGGATTAACAGAGTTAATTAACTGAAAATAAATCAGCCGACCCTGTCTGCACAGACACGGGCAGCAAGGTGGGGATGGTCACATATTTCTGAAAGTTTTAGTGCCATCCATGCACCAAAAAGGTTCAGCTTTTGGCAGGAGTGAAGTTTTCCTGCTCAGACCAAGATTGTCCAAGGTTTTCATTGAATGGTGCTGGTTTGGGCCTGATGCTGCTGTGCCTGAAGGTGTCTGGGTGGAGCTGCTTTCTAAAAATCAAAACATGCCATGAGAATGAGGTGGTTTTCATGAAATGCCCTTTCAAAATGAAAATGAAGAGTTGTTGACATAATAACGCTGAAAACTGCAGGTTTGGAGCTTGACTGGAAGAAAAATCTTTGTCATGGAAGAAGCTCTTGTAACAGCCCTGCTAATCTTAAAAACAACTCCAAGCTTTCCAAAAGAATAATTCCCATTAGATTTGCATCCAGCTGATTCCCCTCTCTCAGACTTCTGCTATAAAAACACCTTCACTTCAACCAGGTTTCCAAGCATGGAAGAATTTTAAATTTCAGGATTGTCCAGAAAAATCTCAGCCCTGGTTCCCACTGTGCTTCAGCAGGGCTGGTGTGGGGCACGTGGCTGGCACTGTGTGACCCCCCTGCTTTCACCTTCCTCAGAAAATGTCATTTCCACATCTCTGCCTGCCCAGGGGCTCTGAGTTCCCCCAGAAATTCCAGTTGCTCCTGCTACTGTTGATTTTGTGTTGTTTTATTTTTTTTCCTTTTTTTCCATGGGTGTCATTGACTTCTATAAATAGCACGCTCCTCTCTCTCCAATGTCACAAATCTGTTTTGACAAAAAGAAAAGAAGAAAAAAAAAAAGAAAAAAAAAAAAGGATAAAAGGAAAAGTTTTCCAGTCTGGCAGGGCTTTGGGTGCCAAGCACAGCCCCAGAGGGGCTGGGAGGAAGCAGCAGCTTCCCGGGGGATGTTGAATATGCAAAAACCCCTCTGTATTTCCGAGGGCACCGGCCAGAACCTGCTGCTGCATCAAAGCACAGATCAAACGTTTGGCATCAGCCACGCACAGCTCCTGCAGGCAGCATAATGTGCTATTTTTAAACCTTTATTCCACTCATTTGTACCCACAGACAAATAAAACTTCCCCCAGTGCCGTGGTTATCTGTTGGCTCAGGTTCTCTGAGCAATGAATTTCCCTTTCAGTCCTGCCTGTGGGCAAGAGGAACTTTGCAAGGGTTATGAATCAGCTGCGTTTGGAGCTCCTGTCCTGTCTGGAAAATGTCTTGGGGCACACCTTCCCTGTTTTCCTTGCCAGGCTGCCCTCGGAGCCTGGCCCTGTGCTGGGAACTTGTTTGGCCTCTGTTCAGCAACAAAAATACCTTTTGCAATTAGTTCTTTTCCCGCTGGAACCAAAGGGAAGTCTCCTTCTGAGAGAGGTTCCTGCGTACTCAAAGTGAAATTTTAGTGTTTGGAACAAAAAAACCTAAAATCCTGCTGGTTTGGGGTGGCTTAATTTCACTTTAATATTTAAGAACCTGAGGGGCTGCATCTCAAACTAAATTATTCAGCACCTAAATTTCTCTTGAGAGAGACCCTGGGGTGGTCCTGGCTCCTTGGGGTGCCCGTGGGGTGGTCCTGCCCTTTCCATCCGCCAGGTCCCATCCCCAGGCACCCCCTGGTGCCACATCCCTGCAGCGGTTCTGAGCCAGGAGCTGAGTCAGAGCAGCCCTGTGATCCCACTGACAGCAGCCCTGACAAAAAGGATTTTGTCTGGATCAAAGTCCCAGGATCCCTGCTCACGAAAGGGGGTGAAGGACAAGGGCTCATAATCAGTCTGTGAACCACAAAGTTCCTCGGGGTGCAATCTCCTCCTGCTTTTATTGCAGGCCAGAGAACCACACCTAAAAAATTCCCCCAGCTCCCCTCTCCTTTGGGATTGGTGTGAGCAGCTCCCAGGGCCCAGTTCTCCCCTTTCAGGGGGATTTCACTCCCGGTAATGAATTGTGTCTAAATGAAAGCATCATCTATAAAGAGGTCAAGAAATAAAATATCCTTACAGTTACGGGCTTGAATTCTTCTTGTCACTCAATGGCTCTTTCTGCCCCCAAAAATCCTTTTCAATCTGCACACAAATAGGTATTTAATAGACAGGTAGGATGCACCACTCATTCTGGAACTAATAAAGCTGATAAAATGATATTTCACTACCCTGCAAATGTTTCCCTCAGCCTGCACTTCCCATCAGCCCTTCCAGGAGCGAGCACTGAGAGGTGAACTTTGAAATGTTAAATTTTCGTAGGAAATCCAAATGCCTGATCCCTTACGGAGCCAGATTGTCTTGAATCACAGAACCACTGATGGATTTAGATTGGAAAAGAGCTCCAAGGGTCCAACCTCTGCCCAGCCTCCACCTTGTCACCTAAACCAGAGTTCCACCAGTTCCCCAGTGGTGGTGGAAGCTCCCAATAAGAATGTCCAGGGTGTCCAATTACTTGAGAACTTTATACCATTGACTGCATAGCAAATGTCTCCTGTTTTCTCCTCTGTGTTTATTTTATTTCAGTGCAGTGTGCTTTGAAGCTTTTCACTTGTGCTGAAATCCTGAAGGTTACAGTGGCAACGTGCATCGAAGATTTTCCTTCCCCTTGCGCTGACTTCAGGCCAGAGGGAAGACAGGATTCTTCCAGAGCACCAAAACCTGGCACCTCCCAAACAGAGCAGAGGGTGGGGATGATCCCAATTATCCTGCACTGCCCAGAATATTGCTCCAAACTCTTCCTTGTCCTGGCTCTGCTCCCGTTTAAAATGAGGAGTTTGGGCCCCAGCTGAGTTTCCTCCTGAGATTTCTGGTGTCCCTGCCAAGCCACCACAGCAGCTCTGGGCTCTGGGCAGGGGTGGCCTTTGCCCGTGGCTGGGCTGGCTCCTGGCTGACCCCTGAGCAGGTATCTGGGGACCTTTGCCCTGGAGAAAAATGGGACAGAGCCTGGGCCAGGCATCGACCTCACCTGCCAAGCTCGCTGTGATTCCTGTGGTGGAGCTCAGATAACCAGAAGAGTTATCTGAGGGAGCCTGGAACCCCTTCTGCCTGAGGCCTCTCAAACATTTCCTTCCATTAAATTTGGAGAACCTTTTCCCTTTTGCACCTTGAGCCAACTCCGCGCTGCTGGAGGTGGATCAGCAGTGAGGGGACAGGACCTGGAGCATTCCCCTCTCCTATCTCCTGTTTTTATGTGGAGCACAGGTCACAGCAGCATGAATCAGATGAGACTCTGATTTCCTTCCCACTTTCGGGACACCTGAGTTGATAGTGGAGGGTAAAGTACCAGGGACGTGCAGATTCCAATTTGGGGTAATTTTTGTCCTCCTTTATTGCCCTGCTGTTGTCCTTGCCAGGAGCTGACTCCAGTGCCTTCCCTTCCCTTCCCTTCCCTGCCCGGAGTTCACTCAACACATGGAAAATCAGAGGCAAAGAGTTCCAACTTGTTGGGAGGAACATGCCCAAGGAAGCACAGGATAATTTCCCCTGATTATTAAATGCATTCCATTCCACACTTGTTTTGACATTGTCCCTCAGAGAAAAGTATTTTGTTTTATAGAGAGGCCTCTTTGTTGCTTTTCCTGTCAGGAATTATTGCTCCATAAGTGTTCAGCTCCATCCAAACTCTACAACCTAAAGTTCTCTAAAATTCCTTCTGGATCCAAGTCCTACAGCAGAAGTTTAACTCAGGTTGTTCCAAAGCCTCCAAGATCACAGAACTGAGATAAAAGAGTTGAAATTTGATGGAGTCCATCCTCTGCTAGCAAAGAATGTGGGAATAGAGGAGATAAAATCCATACAGGAATTGTACGAGGCATTAATGAAGTTCTAAGTGAACAGACAAGAAAGGAAAACTCTGCTTTTCACTCTCTTCAGCTCTGATACTCAAAAATACCCAAGAATAAATATAAATGAACAAGCACAGTGCTCAGTTTCATAATATAATATTCACACTTTTCTCCAAGCCTAGCCTGAAAGGAGACATTAAAACAATTTTTGAATGAGTCCACCCACACCTTGAGCTCTCAATGCTCAAGTTCTTGGAGGAATTCACACATCCAGGTAAGGGGTTAATGAGCTGCTGGTAGCTTCAATCTCAATTAACCTCTTGTTTCAATTACCTGAAGCCAAAACCAGCTTTTTCTGCTACAGCTACGACTCTTCCATGAATTTTCAAGACATGTGCCACAAAGGACTGAAAATGTCCAATTTCTCCTTTTCTAAGAAGTGATAATGCATTAAAAACCCACCCAGTGCAGTGCCACTGAACTAAAAATTAAACTTCACATCTTTAAAATGAGGCATGGGATAAACTATCTGAACATTTGTCCTGAAATGAACTTCAGCAGTGAACAATTCACAGGATCCATTTTTTAGATTTTGGGGTTATTTTGATTAAAGCTCGGACAGAGATGTGAATTCTGCCTCTGGTGGTTGCGCACAAAGGCTCAGGGACAAACCAGAGCTTGGTGTGTCACTGATGAGGGCAGGGAGAGGTGCCCAGATCCCTGTGCAGGGCCTGACTCCAGCCTGGCAGGAGCAGAGCACACAGCAAACATTCCACACTGCCAGGCCTGAAGACTGGCATTCTTATCCATTAAAAAATTAAAAAAATAAATGGATTATTGGCTGCAACTTTGCCTTTTCAATCCCAACATGCCCAAAGCCTGAACAGAATTTATTTCCTTTTGGACAGGTAAACCTTGCCCCCTTCCTGGCTGAGACAGGGAATGTGGAGAGCAATTAATTCAATTTGAATTGAGATCCAGCTGCCTTTCTCTGAGGAGTGACTGAGGAAATGATGGCAGGGAGGAGGTGCTGAGATGGAAACTCTGAATGAGGGACTCGTTTCAAAGCAGCAAAGGACTGCTCTGGATTTATCCTGCTGGGCAAAAAGGTTTCCCAGGTATTTATTAATCTCAGGGCGTCCTGCTGGGTTTCTGCTCCGGAAACAGGAGGGAGAAGAGAGCTCTGCTGGTTTCTGAATGTGGAGGTCTGGCTTGGTCATTCATTGTCTGCGCAGATTGATAATTAGCTATTCCCTAAGTAAATTGCTCTGGACATTTACTGGGAGGTAGGAGATTAATGGAGCTCTTTGCAAACTGCAGGAACCTAAGGAGCTCCACAAATTCCGGAACTCAATTTTCGGGGTCAGTGGTTATTGGAGTGCTGGTGACCCAGCAGAGAGCACAGATCTGTACTGAGTGTGGGCCTGACATTGGTCTGAATTTAGGCTTCAGGCTCTGCCACTGTCTGTGTGAAAGGCAAGCGAGCAACTTTCTCATGTTAGCCTGAGAAATCTTAAAGAGGAATTCAAACAAACCTTGGGAAGTGAAAAACTATCTGCAGGTGGTGTTTTTCCAACATGTTTACTGGAAAGAAATATTTACAAAAGAGTGTAGACGCTGAATAACCAATCATGTTCTTTGTACCGAACTACTCTATAAAAGTAGAATTTAGAAGAATAAAGTTTGCTCTCATCTTTACCATCATGGAGAGTCATGTTGTTATTTCTGTGCCGTCCGAAAACCATAGCAACACTGAGCTTGTCCAGAACCCACCAAACCCTCCCTCAAAAACCCCTGCCTGGAGCTTTGGGTCCACTGCGTTTAAACAGCAAAAACCCCCGAGCAGCCCAGCAAACCCCAACCTGTGATTTACAGCCCGGCAGCAATCGAGGGTTTCGAAAGAGCTGATAACGGGGCTGGCAAGGTCAGGGCAGGGAGATAAGAGCTGCTCTGATTAAATCATCCTTGTGAGCAGTGAGGATGCCTGGAACCCAGCAAACTGCTGCTCCCAGCGCTCCTTCCTATTGGCACCGCTCCACGGGCTGTGATGCAGAGAGATGAGCTGGTGATGCTGTAAAAAGAGCTTTGTGTGGGGATTTGTCCCTGGATTTTGGGTCGATCTCCACATGGACCCCTGGGGATTGATCTCCCACCCTCTTTGCTCTCAGTGTCACCCCCACCCTGCCAGGAATGGTGCTGAGGGATGCCATTTTTAAAATATGCATGATTTCTTCTGATTCTGCAGAAATTCAAGCTATTTTCATCCTTCCTCAGAACTTTCTATGGATTTTATCCTGTCCCAATGGCAGAGAAATGTCCCAATCCCATCCCTGGGACCTTCATGCCAGGCAGAAACGTGTTCAGGCTGTGCCAAGGATGCAGAAGCCTCTTTTGTAAAAGTGCAAAGACTTTAAAATAAATAATGGAAGACTAATTCTAGAGAAAAAAAATAGAACTCTTTATTTTCTTACAAAACTGCCTAGAAATATTCAGATAGTGCACAAATTGTTTCATACATTGTTCTGGGGGTACATTTACATGTCTGAGCAAAACAGAGGAGAACAAACAAACGAAAAACAAGAGACACACCAACAAATACTAAAAACTTACATCATTTCAACATGTAAAAAAATAAATTCAGGGTTATATACGGAGATAAAGCTGTGCTTGAAACTACAAAAGTGTAAAACCAGTGGCCATAACAGCCAAAATCCAGCATTGCATGCAGGGCAGTGACAATTTGAACCTTCAGACATCGCAGTCTCCACCAGAAACAGACCCCTTGGGAATGTTTTGGGTCCCCATTTCCTGTGGAATTGTCCTTGGAAGCATCATTTTGTTATTGATCTCCTGTTAGGATCAGCGGCAGAGGCAGAACCCACGGGGTTCCAGTGGCTCAGGCCTTTCCATGCAAGGAAAGACCATTCTATTTTTACTATAAAAGTGGGATAAAATGGGTTGTGCAGGAGCTGGAGGGAGGGAAATCCACGGGGAAGAGCAGAGGGTGTGTCAGGCACAGGACTGCAACTGCTCAAAGCAAAGCCACCAACCCTGTCGGTGCCTTTGTCCCTGTTTCCCTCCCATCCAGGCAGTGAAGAATGCCAAGAAAATGTATTTCTGTCCTTATCCCCAATTCCCAGCCCTGCTTTAGCCTTTTTCCAGATCCCCAACCCCTTCTCATGGCACTGGTGACTCGAGGAGGTCTGAGGCAGTTTCCTCTCCCTCTCTGAGCTCCCAGGGCCAGTCCAGCCGTGCCTGGTCCCAGACTGGAGGCAGCTCTCCCCAAACTGGGCTTTAAACAACCTCCAGGGCTCCTCAGCTGCACTAAATCCCTGCATTTCCACAGGTCTATGAAAGCATTTGGTGCTTTTCTCTCTTTTTAAGCACATTTTCCCAATAAATCAGCCTGGGAGCTTCTCCTGGTGCTGTTCCTGGCTCAGCAGTGGCTCCAGGGATGTGGGGCAGTTCCTCCCTGGCTGCTGGAGCCTCCAGAGCTTTCACTTCCACAGCTGATCTCTCTCTCTTTTAAGAGGAGGCAGCAGCAGGGCTGTCCTTTATTTTCTGGAACCTGTATTGAACAAAAAAAGAATTTTTATAGTGATTATGTCAAAGCAAACAGCACTGAACAAACTTCAGTTAAAGGAGTGAATATTCAGATTAGACTGGGAGATATCTTTTTCCTAGGTTCTTGGCTGACAATAAATTACCTTCCCCAGCATTGAAATGTCCTTGATTTCTAACTGGAGGATTTAATTCTAGATCTGAGGCTTGTTTTCTCAATTTACGTTGTTGCACAAGTTAAATTATTTTGTTAGCTCGTTTGTATAAACTTGTGAGAGAGAAAATCCTCCATTCAAAACACGTAACTTGCAACACTGCACGACTATTTACAGACAGATTTTACTTTGTCCTGCTGCCTCAAATGAGGTTTTGTTAACTAAACAAAATGTCTTTAAACAAGATGCCTTCACTGAGGCATCTTCTTTCCAATGTGTGAAGTGATGCTCAAGGACAAATGCTCTTTTCCAGGAAATAGCTTCTGGGAAGAAGTTGTAACACAAATTACAGAGAAGTTGTAACACAGCACTGGCTGTTATTTCCTGCAGCAGTGGGTACATGTTGATTTCCCCTTTCTGGTCTGCATCACGCACAGAAAACGTGGATACAGAATTACCTGCAGAGCCACGAGCTGTGCGAAACAGGGGACAATTCCTGTTCAGATACGGAATGAGATGGGATTTAACGTGCTAAAACAGAGAATCGGGATGGCCCTGGCGCTGAGAGAATGGAGAGCAGACAAACACGTGTTGTACTGCACCCTGTTTGTATGAGAAACCCCCCGAGCAGTGAGGAGAGCCCTGTGCGCAAGGAAACACACACACACGCATGCACACATGTGCACACACACGCACACACACACACAGACACACACAGACACAGACTCACACACGCATGCACACACAGACACACACAAATACACAGACTCACACACACCTCACACACACCTCACACACACAGACACACACACACACAGACACACACCTCACACACACAGACACACACCTCACACACACAGACACACACACACACGCACACAGTCACACACAGACACACACAGACCTCACACACACCTCACACACACCTCACACACAGACACACACAGACACACACAGACACACACAGACTCACACACGCATGCACACACACACGCACACAGTCACACACAGACACACCTCACACACACCTCACACACACACACAGACACACACAGACACACACAAATACACAGACTCACACACACACACAGTCACACACAGACACACCTCACACACACCTCACACACACCTCACACACACCTCACACACAGACACATACACACACAGACACATACACACACACAGACACACCTCACACACACGCACACACACAGACACACACACACTCTTACACACGCACACACTCACTCACACACACTCACCTGCCCGCGGGCGGAAGGCGATGGGCAGCGCCCGGCTGGGGATGAGGATTCCTGAGTGCAGCGTCTCCACCGGGCCCTGGTCCGTGGCCACCACGCGGTACTTGCGGATCAGCTGCAAGGAAACAGCCCCCACGTTTGGATCTGGATTAATTGAGTGATTAATTGGAGTGTGGAGCCCCCGGGCTGCCAGGGGAAGCTGCAGGGCAGAGCCCTGGAGCACTCTGCTCTTTGGGAAAGCCTCAGCGCTCAGGTGAGCACAGAGCACCCCAGGGTGCTCTGCAGCACTGTGGAAATCATCTCCTCACCTGGCTTCACCCACCGGCCCCGGGCCTTGCCCACCTCTGCTGTTCACACCTGTCCCAGTTCCAGAGGATTCTCCTTTCCCAGTGTCCCCAGTGGCTGTGGCGCTGCTGATGCTCTGTCCCATGTCCCCTCCAGGGCACTGCCCCTTGCCCTGCCCTTGTACCACCCCCACGGTCAGACCATTGCTCCTGACCCCACACCTACCCCTGAACCCCCCGTTGGTCTCTGTGTCCCTGGAGCTCTCTGGCACGAGCCTGCAGAACCGACCCTGTGGAACCCCAAACAGGAGCCCCTTGCTGCTCCCTTCTCCTCCTGACCCGTGCTGTGAGCACGGCCCCAGTGCCTGCTCCGTGCCCACCCTAAAGGCCTCCAGAGGAGACAGGGAGGGCAGCAGCAGCCACCATCCACCTCCACTTTGCTACACTGGAGGAGCAAACCCCCCCTAGAATTCCCCGAATTCCCCTTTTTTTGGGGTGTTTTACCCAGCAAAGGGCCAGGTGGAGCTGCAGCTCTGCCCAGCAACCACCCACCCCCAGCCATATCCATCTCCAGCCACATCCACCCCCAGCCACATCCACCCCCAGCCACATCCACCCCCAGCCACATCCATCTCCACGTTGCTGCACTGAAGGAGCAAACCCCCCCTAGAATTCCCCTTTTTTGGGTGTTTACCCAGCAGAGGGCCAGGTGCAGCTGCAGCTCTGCCCAGCAACCACCCACCCCCAGCCATATCCATCTCCAGCAATATCCACCTCCAGCAATATCCACCCCCAGCCACATCCACCCCCAGCCACATCCATCTCCACGTTGCTACACTGAAGGAGCAAACCCTCCCATAGAATTCCCTTTTTTTGGGTGTTTTACCCAGCAGAGGGCCAGGTGCAGCTGCAGCTCTGCCACGCGGCGCCCCACGCACATCCTCTTGCCGATGCCGAAGGGGACGTGGGAGAAGGGGTGGATGGAGCCCTTCTGCAGCCAGCGCTCGGGCCTGAACTCAGCCCAGCCCCTGAAGTACTCCTCGCTGCAGCCCAGGGCGTGGCTGTTGATCATCAGCACCGTCTGCAGCAAAGCAAGGCAGAGAATCACTCCACAAATCCACCCCAGGCTCCCGAGGGGATCAGCTCCGGGATAGGAAAGCGTAACTCAGCAGCTCCCGTAGGGGAGCTCGTGTCATTCCCCAAAAATTCACTGGAAAGTGGAAAAGGTCGTGGTTTCCTCAGAGAATCGTGGAGGGAAAAAAAGTTGGAATGGTAGATTGAAATTATTCAATCAAACATTGAAATTATTCCAGGCAAATCTTTCTGTCTAAGCCCAACAGCAGTGCAGGCAGGTGTGGGTTTGTGTTTGTGGGAATCCCTCATTCCTTATCCTGGGGCTGCTACTTTGGCAAAGCCAGTCTGGAACTGAACTATGAGCAACTGCTGTGGTTTACAGGGCAATTAATAAACGGGAAATCCTCCCAATGAACTGAATTAATTGACTTACCCCTTTGGGCAGCACGTAATTTCCCAGAACCATTTCCGTGTCGATGGTGCGAGTGGTGAAAGGCACTGATGGACTTAACCTGCAGGGCAAGAGAACAATGGGTTAAATTCCCAGAATTTTCCTTCTTTTATTCCCTTTAAACAGCAAGATGAACAAAATCCTGCTTTCTGGAAAACTCTTTCTCCCCTGTACAAAGAAGCTGGTAAAAACCTGGGTGATGTTTTGCACGTTATTTGGGATTTTTACCTCATGGATTCTTTCAGGCAGGCTTTCAGGTAAGGCATGTCCCTCAGGCTCTCAGCACTCGGGCTCTTCTGGGCACCCAAAACTCTCTGGATTTCCTGGAAAAGCTTCTGCTGGACGTGTGGATTGCGGGAAAGGTTGTACAGAGCCCACAGCAAACTGTTGGCTGTCTGGAACAAAGCAAAAAGAAGAGTTGGGGGCTCCTTTTGCAGGCACAGAAGGAAGTTGTCCAAAGTTCAAACCAGCGTTCATGGCTGGGCACAGCTTCATGGGATTTTGGACAGCCTGAGGGATTGTGAGCAGTCCCAGTTGTCCTCCAGAATTAAAAATCCAGAGATTTCAGGCAAAAATCCAGGGATTTCAGGCAAAAATTCAGGGATTTCAGGCAAAAATCCACCTGCACTTGGGCCACTGAGGATTAACTCAGGATGAGCTCCCTCCCAGGTGTGCTGGTGGTGGGGTTGTGGAAGGAAGGGGGGAACTGGGATGGTTTGAAACCCTTGGAAAATCAATTTTACCATCTACAACCCCACTATCTGCAGCCAAGGAGGGAACTGGGGAGAATTTAAACCTTTGGTAAATCAGATTTACCATCTCCACCTCGGTGATCTGCAGCTAAGGAAGGAATTTAAACCTTTGAAGAATCAGCTTTACCATCTCCTCCCTACCAATCTACAGCCAAGAAGGGAACTGGGGAGAATTTAAACCTTTGGAAAATCAGCTTTTACCATCTCTACCTCAGTGATCTGCAGCTAAGGAGGGAGCTTGGAGGGAGTTTAAACCTTTGGAAAATCAGATTTGCCATCTCCACCCCACCAATCTGCAGCTAAGGAGGGAATTGAGGGGAATTTAAACCTTTGGAAAATCAGATTTGCCATCTCCACCCCACCAATCTGCAGCTAAGGAGGGAATTCAGACTCTTGGGAAATCAGCTTTACCATCTTCTCCCCACAAATCTGCAGCCAAGGAGGGAGCTGGGGAGAATTTAAACCCTTGAAAATCAGATTTACATCTTGTCCCACCAATGTGCAGACAAGGAGGGAATTGAGGGGAATTTAAACCCTTGGAAAATCAGATTTGCCATCTCCTCCCCACCAATGCACATCCAAGGAGGGAGCTGGGGGGAATTTAAACCCTTGGAAAATCAACTTTATTATCTACAGCTCCACTATCTGCAGCCAAGGAGGAAACTGAGGGGAATTTAAACCCTTGGAAAATCAGATTTGCCACCTCCTCCCCACCAATGTGCATCCAAGGAGGGAATTGAGGGGAATTTAAACCCTTGGAAAATCAGATTTGCCACCTCCTCCCCACCAATGTGCATCCAAGGAGGGAATTGAGGGGAATTTAAACCCTTGGAAAATCAGATTTGCCACCTCCTCCCCACCAATGTGCATCCAAGGAGGGAATTGAGGGGAATTTAAACCCTTGGAAAATCAGATTTGCCACCTCCTCCCCACCAATGCACATCCAAGGAGGGAGCTGGGGGGAATTTGAGCCCTGTAAATTCATCTTTACCGTCTCGACGCCGGCGATCTGCAGCTCGGCGATGGCAGCGTAGAGCTCCTTCCTGGACAGGAGCCCCCCCGAGTAGATGTCACACAGAAAATCCTCCTGCGGGTTGGCCGAGTGCTTCTGCAGCCGGCAGTCGATGGAGTGCTTGGCTGGGGAGGGCAGAATTCAGGGAACACAGCTCAAAATCCCGGAAAAATAACAGCAAATCCACGTTTGGCACGCTGGGGTTTAAGGGAGAACCAATCTGTGCTCTATTTTCCAAGCAGTGGGTAGATAATGATTCACTTTATAGTCAATAAAGAATGGTATTTTCACTTTTCAAATAAAAGAACTCAGTCCCAAAAATCGCTTTTCAACAGAGGAGCTCCTGCGGACTCCAAGGAATTTTACTCTCTTAAATCAGGGGAGGAAATCCGTGGCACACTGAGGGAAATGTTCAGCAGACAGAAGCACGAGGGTGTAAAATTAATTACCTGGGGTTCTCAAAGGGGATCAGGGCGTTAAAAAATCAAAGGGATTTAGCACCCAGAACCCCCGAGGGGAAATGTAACCCTTGGATTTAGCAGGGGAAGGCACAAGGAGATGCCAAATTCCGACATGCTGAGGTTTCCTTAAATAAAAATAAACAGATTTTGCTCATGAGTGTCCCATCTGTTAAAACCAGTTCCTGTAAGGAATTATTCATTTGAAGTGAAGGTGTCAAACTGGTTTTTCTGAGCAAAACTGGTTTAAAGTGTCTTTCCTGAAGCCCATAAAGTAAGAAGCAATAAAATAGGTGAGTGTGTGGCTGGCAGGATAAAAAGCCTTAGGACTCAAATATCCCAAGGGAATATATAAAAACCAAGGGAAATATCTCAGAGTCACAACCTCCCAAAAGCTTTCTCAGCCTTTAGTTATGCCTCTAACTGTGTAAATTAATGAAATTTAAAATATTAGTGAATGAAATAATTTTAAAATATTAAAAACACAAACTTAACTTCACATCTGGAGTTTAAATAATTTTTAAACTTGGGGGACCAACTCATTTTAAATAGTCAAAAAATGTTGTCAAAAAGTCAAACTGCACCTTATTATTTAAATTACTTCTGGTTTTAAGATCTACAACTATGCTGCAGGTTGTTCAGAAAAGCTGGAGTTTCTATTTTTTTGGAAACAGGTTTTTGTTGTGTGCACAATTCTTGTTTCTCAAGAAAACGAGTCTTTGAGGGAAGTCCCTTTTCATTTATACCCTCACCTTTAAAGGGATTGTACATTTTTAATTCACTTTTATGATAGATTAAGGTGGTGCCACGACTCTGCTGGCTCCCAGAATCCTGGGGCTTCCCTGGGAATTGGACATTGCCCCGGGGCTGGGTGTTAGTGACTGAAAACTGCTCCCATGTGGGAATAAATCCATGTTTAGGCACAGCAAAGGTGTTCTGATCCCTGCTGAAGGCGGGGATTACCAGCAGCATGTGGGAAAAAATCGATTCCAGCGAGGAGAAGACAGAGGTAAAGGGAAAGGAGATAAACTGGGATAAATTAAATAATGACCTGTTTTAAATATATCGTCCCATGCTTTGGTGTGAGCTTGCCAGACCTTGGTGTTGAGCCCCTTGTGCAGCTCCACGGGGGTCACCATCATCATCCCGAAGGTGGCCATCATCTGTGGGGGGAAAAAAGGGGGGAAACCTCCCTTTAATCTCTTTTATTCCATCTGCTTGCAGTCCCTGAACCTTAGGAGGCTGGAAAGTGGGGGGAATTTTCAGGAAGGCAAAATCCTGGTGGGTTTTCCATCCTGGACAGAGAGGACAGGTCTCAGTCTGCTGAGGGCACATCCAGATAAGAACTGGGGACAGCCAGGAGCTCCCTGAGCAGGGAATGAATCCCATTTATTTCAGGCACCTGCTGGGAGTGGGACAAGGTGATTTTTGGCAGGGCCTCTCCCTCCCTTGACAGAAACCCTGAGGCAGGGTGGCTGCCTGTGTTTGGTGACTGAAATCAGGCAGGTTTGTACCCCAGGGGTACCAGGAGTGACCCCAAGCCCGGGGATTTGTGTGACCCCACACAAAGGCACTGCCCACCCTGCAGGGTGCTCAGGGAGGAGCAGAGCCACCAGCCAAGCTGCAGCTCTCCTTCCAGGGCTGCCCTGCTGGCCACTCATCATTCTCCCACCCCACAGCAGCTCAGGATTAGCTGGTTTTGGACACTCAGCACAGAAGACTGAGCTGCTTTTTCCAGCTGGCTCCTTTAAACTGCTGCCTCCCATTAACAGCAGGGATAAAAAATCACCCCAGCCCCGGGAGAGACTCCTCCCTACCGTTTTTACAGCCTTGATGAAGTTCAGGCTTTCCTCTTCCACGTCCTGCTGCAGGAGGCCAAACCTCTTCCCATACAGCACCAGACAGATACCTGTTGTTAGGCAATATTATAAATAAGTTTATAAACAAAAGGGAGCGTGGGATGCATCATTTATCGCCAGGGGATGGCTTGGAGGAGCCTTCTGAAGATGTTCTTGGTGCAGACCTGTCAGAGCAGCCCCGGTAAAACACCTCCTGTGGGTTTGCCTCGATCAGAGAGGGTTTCCAGCTGAGGGGCCCTTGCAGCAACACTGCTGCACAAATTGGGATTGCCTCTGACCCCTCACGAGCAGAGCTGGAGATTTGGCTCAGATCTGGTGAATTCACTGAGGAAAATTGAGTGGCAGGAGGACAGGGCTTGAGGAGCATCTACCACAGCATTCCCTGCTCCTTTCCACAGCCACAAACCTCTTGCAAAGTCTGGCAGCATCCTGCACTCCACCCCTTTCCACTTGTCTTTCTTTCCCCTTTCTTTTCCAGCTGTCACTTCCTATTTCTCCCTTTCCAAAAGCAGCCATGGCCACTGACAGTGGAAAAAAAAAGAAAATAATCACTTTGAGGAGCTCAGTCCAGAGCTGCTGAGGGCAGCGGGGTCTGGCAGAGCTGGGTCAGGCACTACACCCAATCCTCCCTTTTTTTGGGAATCACTGAGCTCCTTTCTGCCCTGTGCCATTCCTGGCAGATTCCTCAGTGCTCTGGAAGGTTCCTAAGGATGGGGCTGTGCCTTGGTAACCCATTCCAGCACTACTCAATCCCAACGTGAACGTTGGAAATGGGATTTTCCAGCCTTTGCCTACAGCCAAGGCTCTGTTATTGGAATATTTCATTGATCCTGCACTACTGCTAATTAATAAACATCACAAGGACAAAAAAGGCTGTGTTATCTGATCCCACTCTAGATAAATGGACCGTAATCCCCCCAATTTTTGGATTTCTAAATCTTTGGAATGTTTGAATTTTTAGAAGCCATGCAGGCAGCGAGGCAGAAATTTCTATTTGTGCTGATGAATTTTGCACTGGCAGTCCCTGGCTGGTCTGCAACTCTCTTTCCATGGTATTACAGCTGAGAGTTTGGAATAATATAAATAAGCAGCCAACACATTCATCCCTGCTCACATTTGAACTGCAGTGCCCTGGCAGGTGCACCACACTCAGGCAAAATCCCACTCACTTTCAAAAGACCATTTGTTGAATTCTGAGTAGACATCTTCCATCTGGCCATTGTGGTCACAAATTTCATCTATTCTGTGCATAAAATCCTCCAGGACCTAAATGGTGAAGAGAAGAGAGAAAAAAGAATAAAAATATATAATAGAATGACACCAGCTAATAAAAACCCCGGTGTAATTCCGCATTTCAACTGCTTTTAAGCAGATAACAATCTGGCATGAGAGGAATCCTTTTGTTCCCCGTTCTTCGAACAAGATTCAACTTCCCCCTGTGTGAGCAAACGTTTGGATTTGACATAGCTCCCGTGCCTCGCTGAACTCTGCCTCCCTCGCAGGGATGAAATCCCTCACTCGGGGCCAGCGCTGGCGTTTCACAAGGGAGGATTAAAGTGTTTGTTTATCACAGATGCTGCTCAAACTCCCCCAGGAGCACAGAGGTTAAGGACGGAGGTGTTCCCTCAGGGGAGGAGCAGAGGAATCAAGGGGTAAAGGCAAAAATCACTGAATGCAGGAAAAGCTGCTTGCAGGAGCTGTGTCCTTATGGAATAATCCTATTTTTCTGTGGAGACAGCCTCAGCTCAGGGTTTCTGTGTGGTCCCAGACCCTGGCAACAATTTGTACTTGTTATTCCCTCGGTCTGGGTGTGAACCCGCGGTTTTATCACTGCGGAGTCAATAAAGCTGTCCAGACAAACCGGATCTGTTTAGTTCCCCCGGGCTGCTCGGGATTCCTCAGAGCACGGTACCTCATTGATGGTCGTATCCAGTTTCACAACTTCCGCGGGCTTCATTAATTTCTTCTGAAAGGCGCTCCTCACCCTCTGCCAGTCCTTTCCCTCCCTGCATTGAAACAACCACAGCCGGCTTGGAGGGCGAAAAACCTCAGAGAAGAATGAAAACAGGGAAAAACCACCCCAAACCTGCGGCGTGCGCGCTGCTGATGCTCCATCGCACCGACGGCACAGCCGGGGGATCCTCGGGGGCGGGGAGCGCTCTCCAGCCGCCCTCGGCGACCGGAGCCGGGCTGGGGGCGGCCACAGCATCCCCCGGGCACCGGGACCCCCGGGCACAGCGACCCCCGGGCACCGGGACCCCCGGGCACAGCATCCCCCGGGCACCGGGACCCCCGGGCACAGCATCCCCCGGGCACCGGGACCCCCGGGCACAGCATCCCCCGGGCACAGCGACCCCCGGGCACCGGGACCCCCGGGCACGGCATCCCCCGGGCACCGGGACCCCCGGGCACGGCATCCCCCGGGCACCGGGACCCCCGAGCACAGCGACCCCCGGGCACCGGGAACCCCGGGCACCGGGACCCCCCGCACCCTCCACCCCTGGCCCTCCCCGAGATGCTGCGGGTACCACTCACAGGATGAGCAGCCCGTAGCCCTCGTCGCGATAGTCGCGATAGGCTTTCCAGGGCTTGATCTCCAGGCGCTGGGGGCAGGCGCTCTCGCGCGGTACAGAGCCTCCAGCAGGCAGGGCGCCGCGATGTGCACCGAGTCGAAGGCGCCCAGCTTCATGCGGAAAATCTTCCCGAAGCGCCGGTGGTACTGAGCCTGCGGAGCGGGGAGAGCAGCCCGCCGTGAGCGCTGCCCAGTGCAGCATCCTCATCCCGTCCTCAGATCTCCATCCTCATCCTCATCCCATCTCCACCCTCATCCTCATCCTCATCCTCATCCCATCTCCATCCTCATCCTCATCCTCATGCCACCCCCAGCCCCGCCGCCTCACCAGGGTCTCGTGTTGCCTCTTGAGCCCCCCTTTCCAGAGCACGTCGGGCAGGCTGCCCATCAGCGGCCAGCTGGGCGGCCCCGGGCAGCGTCTCCGCCGGCCGCAGCGCGCTCAGCGAGGACGCGGCGCGGCCGCAGGTGCGGGCGGGGAGCCGGGGGAGGAGGAGGAGGAGGATGCTGCAGCCGCCCATGGCCGCGGTGCCGGCCCGCGGCCGTGCATAGGTGCATTTATAGCAGCCCGAGGTGCTGGACTTTCATCCGCGCCAATGGGAGCCCTGGGTGGGGTGAGGTGGGGCGGCTGCCCCGGCCCTGCCCGCCGAGCCCGCGGGGCAGGCGGGTCATGAAAGGGTTCAGGCGGGGCAGGGAGGAACCGCGCCAGCGCCTCCGCCCACCGGGAGCCGGGGATGCGCTGATCCGACCCGCCGGGAGCCGGGGATGCGCTGATCCGTCCCGCCCGGAGCCGGGGATGCGCTGATCCGACCCGCCGGGAGCCGGGGATGCGCTGATCCGACCCGCCCGGAGCCGGGGATGCGCGGGCCGGACCCGCTGGGATCGGGGGGAATGAGTGGATGGGACCCGCTGGGACCGGGGGATGCCCGGGTCGGACCCACCGGGATCCGGGGATGTGCGGATCGGATCCGATGGGATCCGGGGATGTGCGGGAACGGGATCCGGGGATGCCCGCTCCGGTCCCCGGGAGGAAGGGACGCAGCGGTGGCCACGCCGCGGGCAGCGGCTCCGCTCCTTGCCTGGCGTTCGTGCGAGCGGTCTCGTAGCTCTCTCTCTCTCTCTCTCCTCTTTTTTTTTTTTTTTTTTTTTTTTTTTTTTTTTTTTTTTTTTTTTTTTTTCCCATTTTTTTAAATTCGTTTATTTTAGAGTCTGAGCACCCGCATGAGCGTGGAGGGGCTGCGCTGTTCATCCTGCAGAGCGCAGGTGGCAGAGCAGTTCCGTTTTCCCCGCTGCATTTGCACTTTAAAAAGACGGAATTAAAAAACACAAAGTGCAGGGAGCTGAGGAACAAGAAGTTGTGGGGTGTGAACTGCCCTTGCCCTCCCTGGCTGAACAACCAGAAAAGGTCATGCGGGCATCACCGGAGAAGGCAAAATTCCCTTCACTGTGAGAGTTGTTAGCCATTAAATCCTGACAAAAATGAGTGAATCCCTTTTAATCAGAAACTGCACAGAAATGCTGAAGGAATCTGAGGCTGAGAGAAGGCAGGAGAGGAGCAAAAACGGGTAAAGGAGGGAAAAGGAAAAAGGAAAAAGGAAAAAGGAAAAAGGAAAAAGGGAAAGGGGAGAGAAGAGAAGAGAAGAGAAGAGAAGAGAAGAGAAGAGAAGAGAAGAGAAGAGAAGAGAAGAGAAGAGAAGAGAAGAGAAGAGAAGAGAAGAGAAGAGAAGAGAAGAGAAGAGAAGAGAAGAGAAGAGAAGAGAAGAGAAGAGAAGAGAAGAGAAGAGAAGAGAAGAGAAGAGAAGAGAAGAGAAGATGGATCCTGCTGCAAGACAGAGCTGCCTGTAATCCAGAGGATTTCCAGGAAAGACAGTGTGGCTCCAATGGGGATTTGATTTTCTTGCACCCCACGCTGCCTCTTCTCCTCTCTTCTTTCCCAAGTGCCTTGTGTGACTCAGCTCTAATCCCCTTTCTGTGAGGTTTTGACAAAAGCAGGGTGCAGACAATGGCTGTGCTGGACAGGGCATGATCAGAAGATGGATTTGACACATAAAGGCACACTTCTCAAAGTCAAATTAATACCAATAAAAAGACCAAGGCAGCAGTGATCAGCAGAGAGAAAATGTAGAACAGAAAAGAAAATGTACAGAAGAAAAAAAAGTACACTGCAGAATTTTTGTAGGAGTTTTGTACATCTCCAAGTGATTTTCTGCAATGGGATCATCCTCTGTGGGCCACAAGGTCAGACCACTGCCCAGGCAGGTTTTAAAGTTAAAACTGATTCAAAGATTTGTATTTTTTTTTGGGGGGGAACACCACAAGTTGACGCTGTGCGATTTGTTTGCTTTGGAGCAGTGCTACTGAAACACATCCCACTGTCCTTGCAGGCAGCTCAGGCTCCATTCAACCATAATGAATGGAATTTTCTGAGAAACCAGACAAGAAGGGACAATTTGTGCGCTCTGCCTATTTCAGGAATGAAAATGAACTCATTTGAAGGGTCACAGCTCCGTGCCTGTGAAACGCTGCCTCTGAAGAGCCTGGAAGAGGCAAGTCAAGGCTAAACTGGGCACAGGTCAATTTTTCCATGTTCTTCACAGCTACGGGGAGGAAACCACGCTGTTAATAGGAAATCTTCTCTCTCTGGAGCTGTTTTTAAGTGACAGAATGGAAAAGGTTGTGTTTAACTCCCATGAATGTGATGTGCATCCCTGGCAGGGAGGTTGGTGTGCTGGGAGCTGGCACAGCTCACTCTGATCATTCCTCAATTAATTCCTGCTCCAGTGCAGCTCTGAGGGCGTCTTCAGCCTCCCCTTCTTCCCTCCTTTTTTGAGACACCTCAAATCCAAGCGTTAATTCTCATTTGGGACCCCTAGAGCACATCAAGGGTTATCTCAAGAGAAAAGCAAGGCCAGGTCAGAGTTCCTGAGCTGAGTTTTAGGTGTATCCCTCCAGTGGGGCACCGGGAAGGGTGGAGGTGTCACCACTGTCCCACAGATGTCCATCCACAAGAGTTCCCAGTGTTTCCCAGTATGACAGCAAATGACAGCTGGGAGTGGAACATGAAAAACCCTTCTCACCTCCCCACTATGGCAAGGAGGATTTTTAGGTGAAGACCAGGAGACAGCTGAAGATCAGAGCTGAAAAGCTGATTGTTCCACGCTTCTCTTTCACTCTTGGTTTGATTTCTGCTCTCTTGGATGTCAGCAGAGAACATTCCCTGGAGAACCCTGTGCTCCTGTGGAAGATCTGCTGTGCGGGTGCACACGGCTGGCTCACATTCTTTCACCACTAAATATTTAATTAGTCCAAGTTTTAGAGGTGTTTTCTGAGCTGGTTCGATTTCCAGTCCTACCTTTTGGGAAACAGTTGTGAAGTATTTGAATAAAGCCTGGAAACCCCACCAGGCTCAGAGCTCCTCCCCGGGATTTAAGGGACTGAGGTGGGCTTGGGGAGCTCATTAAAAACAACATCTGAACTTCCAGATCAAACCCTGGAGCTCAGGCAGAGTGACCTGAGTGATTTTCATGTGGTTCACTTCAAATACTTCAAATATCACCAAAATAACTCCTCAGTGGGAAGCAGCTTTATGCTGGGCGTGGATTTTCATTCTTAATGCCTGTAACTCCAGGAGGTTTGTGACATATTACACAATTCCTGACCCCTGCTCGTTCTCCTGGCTGGAAAAAGCTTTTTGCCAATTTAGCCTGAAAATTTTTGTGAAATCTCTGAGTTTTCTAAATTGATACAAAATGCTGAAGTGCCACAGGAGAATGAGGAGATTTAACAGGGAAGGTATTTCACAATGTGGGGAAGGGAAAATGATTGCAACTTGCAAACTCTGGTTGTTGTTGCAGGGTTTGCTCATGTTTGTTTATGCACTTTTAATTCTGTGTTAATTCTTTTAATTCTCTTTCCAGCTGAGGATCTTCAAGTTTTGTAAATATTGATGGGAAAGTACAGTCATTCCCATTCTCCAGAAGAGAAACTGAAATGGCTTTGAAAACTGAGATCTCCAAATTATTCACGTTCACCGTGAAATGAAAGCAAAAGAAACCTTTATTCCATTTTTACTCAAATACTATTCTTTAACACTAAACTCTTCTTATCTCACACTGTGGATGATCACCCCTCTCCAAGATGACAGCAGCGGTGTGAAGATAAAGCTCTGCTGAGGAAACGGAGCCCAAGGCAGTCCTGAGAGAGGGATCCAGACAAACAGAGGGAGGGATGAAAACTCAAATTCCACCAGCCCAGGGACCTTCCAGGAGGGCAGACACAGGGACCTGCATTCCCCAATAAATCATCAAATACTGGGAATGTCCTAGCACCGCCACCTCCTTTACCTACTGGCACAACTGAAATAGGACAAATTCGTGTGGCTTTGGCTCAGAGTGACCCCCTTCATGCAGGCTAAACCTGGAGAAATAATCACCCCATCCCCGTTTCCAGTGCACCTTGAATTCACAAACCCCCCTGGTGTGTGGAGGTTTCAAGGTCACCAAGGGCTGAGGAAGCTCTGTGGAACTCCAGGGAATGGGGAGAAGTGTTTGGGAACTCCAAAGGTCTCCCTGAGGCAGCAAAAGCTTGGGAATGCTCTTCCCCACCGAGCTGGATTGCAAAAGGCTGAGGAGGAAGGAGAAAACGTGCGAAAAGCCCCGGAGGAGATGTGAGATGGAGGGCAGGGCATGGAAGGGATCCCAGCCAGGGGAAGCCAACCACAGCAACAACAACGCCAGGGACCATGGCAAGAAGGAGCAGGTCCTTTTATGCAACTGGGAGAGAAACGAGGGCACTGGGTTCACTGGGTTCCTCTTACTCCACGGGTGCTGGCTGCTCGCACCCGTGCGCTGTTTTCACTTTTATTTACACAGGGAAGGTCTGCAGCCAGTTACTCTTGGCAGTGCTCACCCCGCAGAGCTTGCCTGAGCATGTGGGAGAGAAAAGATTTATTTTCAAAGCCTCGGAGTCATCGAATTCTTGTGAAATGCACTCCTTTTCTACTTGAGGGAAATTGCACTGGCTCGGTGGATGATGCAGTTAATCCAGCCAGGGGAATAACCACGGCTGGGGCTGTGTCCTTTCCTAGCAGGATCCTTTGGGAAGAGCAGGAGAATGGCCAGGGAGATGAGAGCTTGTTTTCACAGGAAAAGAGAGGTTTAGAGCTGGGATTATTTTGTTATAGAAATTAATAATAAAGTGGTTCTCTGGGGAGAAATTTGGTGATTAACTTTTTCCCTCAGTGGGAACAAGGCACGATGACGAAGATGCACCAAAATAAAATGTAACATTGGCCTGAGGGCCATCCAAAATATCTTTTATTATTCTGTCTTTCCTACTGGTTTGGAACAGGAGTTTTGAAATAAGCAGTCATTCAGAACAGAAAAAAAAACCCATAAAATAATTTTATTTCAGGGAATATTATAGAATTCAGTATCCCATCCTACTCCATCCCATCCTATCCCATTATCCCATCCCATCCCGTTATCCCATCCCATTATCCTGTTATCCCATCCCATTATCCCATTATCCCACTATCCCACTATCCCACTATCCCACTATCCTGTTATCCCATTATCCCATTCCATTATCCCACTATCCCACTATCCCATTATCCCATTATCCCACTATCCCACTATCCCACTATCCCACTATCCCACTATCCCACTATCCCATTATCCCACTATCCCATTATCCCATTATCCCACTATCCCATATCCCACTATCCCACTATCCCACTATCCCACTATCCCATTATCCCACTATCCCACTATCCCATTATCCCATTATCCCACTATCCCACTATCCCACTATCCCACTATCCCACTATCCCACTATCCCATATCCCACTATCCCACTATCCCATTATCCCACTATCCCATTATCCCACTATCCCATTATCCCACTATCCCATTATCCCATTATCCCACTATCCCATATCCCACTATCCCACTATCCCATTATCCCACTATCCCACTATCCCATTATCCCACTATCCCACTATCCCACTATCCCACTATCCCATTATCCCACTATCCCACTATCCCATTATCCCACTATCCCACTATCCCACTATCCCATATCCCACTATCCCATTATCCCACTATCCCACTATCCCACTATCCCACTATCCCACTATCCCACTATCCCACTATCCCACTATCCCATTATCCCGTCCATTCCCGTCTCATGGCGCCCCCTGGCGGACCAGCGCCCCCAGGCCGCTTCCGCCCCTCCTTCCGGGCCGCACCAATCGCGGCGGGGGTGCTCTCATCTCCATTCGGTGCCCTTGGGGCTCTCGGGGCATCCCTCCGCGCTGAAAGCGGCACGAATAGAGATAATCCCCGATTTTCTTAGGGTTGCGCCTCTTTTCTGGAGATTTTCCTGGTCTTTCTTCTTTTTCCCATGCCCGTGCCCCTCCTCTGCGCGGAGGGCGGATGGATGCTTCAGCGACAACATGGCCGCCACCATGAAGAAGGCGGTGAGTGCGGAGCGGGCCCGGCGGGATTTGGTGCTTTTGTTCAGGATTTGTTCCCTTCCCGGGCAGGGATCGATCCCTCCCGAGGAGGCTCCAGCTTCTCCGCTGCCCCCGGGCCGCTGTGAGGGGGCTGAGGGCGCTGGGGTCGGGGTCTGGCACAGCGCTTGTCCTGCGGGGTTCGCGGCGTTGCGGAGTCTCTGCTGCGGCAACAAGGGCAGGGTGGACGTGTGGAAACAATTATTCCCTGAGAGGGTGGTTAATTATGGAGTCATCATCACGGCTTGGGGTGGAAAAGAGCTCGAATTTCATCTCGTTCCACCATTCTGCAGGAATGTCCCTGACTGCTGCTGTTCACAGCCTTTCTCCAGAGCAGCGTCTGCAGTTCAGCCTCAGGGGCAGGAAACCTTTGACTTCAGCATGCCAAGGCTGGCCAGTGTTCTAATTGGATGTTACCCAGCTAAATATGTATTCATTTGTATAAATATGTATTAAATTTGTATTTGTGATGTCCTTGGAGAGGCACTTTGAGCAGCCAGGTGCATGAGCAGGCTGTGGTGGCTGTCAGATTATTTTCCAAACACTTTGTGGCAGTGTCCTTGCAGTGAGACTCAAGTTAGTGCAAGAACTGAAATCATCTCTGAAATCATCATTCTGACCTCTCCTCCTCGCAGGCTGCAGAAGATGTCAACGTCACCTTCGAGGATCAACAGAAAATTAACAAGTTTGCAAGAAATACCAGCAGGATCACGGAGCTGAAAGAAGAAATAGAAGTGAAAAAGGTACATTTGTTTCACATCTCATCAACTTTCCCTTGGTCTGAATTAATTTTCAGCTGGAGCATAGAAAATTAGCAGCAGTGAGTTCCTGTGAGTTGAAGGTTTCTGATGCTTTGGAAATAGAGAATGCTAAAAATAGATCAGATATTAGTGACATTTAGATCTGCTGGATCGCCCTTAGTTAATTATTGTGTTAATGACAGATAATGAGTGCTTAGTAGGAGTTTCTGCAGAATTGAATGGCTGAATTCCAGCTCTGAAAGGGATCTCTTGGCCATCCTGGGGGTGGGACTTTGTTGCCAGGGCCTCTCTGAGCCCTTGCCCAGCTGTGAGCAGTGAAGGCCTCACAGAGGGGCCTCTCTCTGTTCTTGGCCACAGAAGCAGCTGCA
The DNA here is from genome assembly GCF_021018805.1 of Prinia subflava. Taxonomy (NCBI): domain Eukaryota; kingdom Metazoa; phylum Chordata; class Aves; order Passeriformes; family Cisticolidae; genus Prinia; species Prinia subflava. Next base: position 24,136,626 of record NC_086254.1, read on the forward strand.
GAACCTGGAGGACGCCTGTGATGACATCGTGCTGCTGGACGATGCCGATGCCCACCTCATCCCCTACCAGATCGGGGATGTCTTCATCAGCCACTCCCTGGAGGAGACACAGGAGATGCTGGAGGAGGCCAAGGTGTGTCTGGAGCTGCTGGAGCGAGCTGTCTGTGTGCTGGGCACTGTCTGTGCATCCTCTGGAGCTTCCACAGCCTGAAATTCCTGTTGGATTTGGGATCTGAGTCGCTCCAAAGGCGCTCCAGCCATAAATGCTGCAGCCAGACCTGGCAATAAGTTGGCAAAGCAGCTCCTCTTTGTTGGTTCTGTGTCGCTGACAAACCTGGCTCAGTTTGTTGTACAGAACTGGATGATTTTTATTTGTATTTTTCTTTTTCAGAGGAGTCTACAAGAGGAAATTGAAGCGTTGGAATCGCGAGTGGAGTCGATCCAGAGGGTGTTGTCTGACCTCAAAGTCCAGCTCTATGCCAAGTTTGGAAATAACATAAATCTGGAGGCTGAGGACAGTTAAAGCTTTTCTAAACACAACAACTTTTCTTAGGTTATTAAATGTTTTGATAACATTGCTGCAATTACATTTGAGAAAAGAAAATCCATCCCTTTCTCTTTGTTGTGTTGTTTTTTTTTTTTTACTTTCCTGTAAAGTTCTGTATATTTAATAAGAACTTTCTTATTTTGGTTATTGCAGTTATTTATTTATTCAGGAAAACTCTGACTTCACACTGTTGCTGAAGCAGCAAGATTGGAATATTTGCATTGTTTATTAAGGCAATAAAGCCAGGCACGTATTGGAGTTTTCTGGGTTTTATTTTCCACTCATGAGAAGGTTTAAAACAAATGGAGAGAAGGAATTTTGGGGTGGCTGTTGGATAAAAGCTGTGTGATACAGGGTGATGCTGTTCAGGTTTTTTTAAGGGCCCTTCTGGAGCTCCCAAATTCGTCCTCTGTGTTTCACCCTTAGCTCAGGTGCCAGGAATTTGCCAGAGGACAAACAAGGGCTCTTAAAAGCTCAATTGGTAGTGAGGAAAAGCTTTTGGAACCCCCATATTCACTCATTTACTGCTTTAGAGTTGGGACTCCCAAAAAGTGCTGCAAGTCACAGTGGTGAGCCTTAATTCCTAATTTCCCTGAACAGTTCCTAAATCCATATTTATGCAGTGAATTGGTGCCACAGTTGTTTGTAGGTTTCATTGCAGTGCCAGCATCAATCCCTGATCTGTGCCTCCGTCACTAGGAGGGGCTGAACGTCCTTTTTAAATGTCTTAATTGGCTAAATTAGTATTTATAACCAAAGGAAATACAAGCAAGGGGTGTTTTTTCCAGGTGGAAACTGGAGTCTGACCCATAGCAAGGAGCACCCAGCAGATGGCATCAGAGATCTGGGAATGCCAGGCTGGGGCAAGCCCTGCCAGGCTGGCAGTGCTGGCAGTGCCACTGCTGCTGGAGTGACAAAGCTTTGGGGGCTTTAACAGCTCCAAAGCCACCGCTGTGCTGAGCCTGTCACTGCTCTGCAGGGATTTCAAATGAAATTGGGAATTTCACCTCCAGCTGGGCCACAGGAGGGATGTGGCATCACTGGGGGGAAATGGGGGTTGGGGCGGTTTGGGTTGGAAGGGAGCTTAGAGAGGATTCATTTCCAAACCTCCAGGGTGTGCAGATCCTCAGGATCTTTGATCCTGACACTGGGATTGGCCATGAACACAGTGCTGGTGTTCAGGGGACTGCTCAGTGTGTGCTCAGTGCCACACACCTGATTTTCTCTCCCTGCAGGGTTCCACGTGTGTGATGCATTTTTCCTGTTGGCTTCATCCTTGCTACAAAAACGTGAGGGTTTTTTGCACCTGGGGTGTCCAATTTCCTCGTGTGCTCTGGACAATTGAGTTTGCAAGTCGTTACACCTCGGAGTTTTTCAGCTCAGCCTCTGAATTTTTGTTGTTTGCAGAGCTGTGCCAAGCCATCATTTGGTATTTTTGTAAGTGTAAAGCAGAACGTGCAGGAAGCACTTTTTTTATTCTGGAGTTGTCATTGTAGAAGTGGCTTTGCAGATGGTGCTTCAGCTGCTGGGGAGTGTTTGACAGCATCCTGGCTTTGCCTTTTAATAACCTTTCTGTCATGAAGATTTGCAATTGCTTTTGAGTTGGCACTTCCTCTCTTCAGCACCCCATGCTCTAAGGGCTTTTTATTTTTGGTAGATTGGAATCTTATCTCTGATAATGTTTCCTTTACCTGATCAAGGGAGCTGTGAGAGCAGCCCGTGAATCAACCCCTGGTGCTCTGTTCACCCCTGGACATCACAGGGATCATTCAGGTGCACTTGGCAATGTAAATGTTTAAATATCCTGGTCAGAATGCCAAGAGTTTATTGTCATTGTGTCGGCCAGGGAGTGACATTTGTAAGGCACCTGGAGGATGAAATGTGTCACAAAGTTCTTTTACTCTCAGGGCTTGTGGAGTGCTGGGCCCAGGATCCCTGACTGATGGAATCACCCATTCAGCTTTGTTTTTGTCTGAAAATACAATTTCAATTTGGTTTTGCAAGTCACAGAGTCACCCATGGCTGGTTTTTCCCTTGGCTGCAGCAATTAAAGCAGTAAAATACAGCTGAAATTCAGCTCATTTGGGTGCCTGCTTCAAGGAGGGCCCAGTTTTTTAAGGCTTGATAAAACCTCTGGCAGACAGGTGGGATTCAATTCCTGCATTTCAGGTATTTGCAAGGCTTGTTTGTGTTTCTGTGCCTCTGATACAGAAATGTTCCCCACAGGATGATCTCCCTTATCAATCCCCATTTTCTCCAGCAGATCTGGGATCCCTTTACACTCCACGACAGAAATGTGGTGGATAATTATTCAGTAATTACAGGAAATGGTGCGTAGCTGAAGCACTGAGAATTTTGTAGTAATAAAATCACATCCAAGGACAAAGAGAGCCTGAATTCTGAATGCTGAAGCCACATTTTCTGTAGGAACAACACAACTGAGCAGTTTGGTTTGCGTGAGTCAGTGGTTCAGATAATTTATCTAATGTTATTCTAATAGTCTGATTCATGAGAGGGAAAAAAATATGAATATATATAGGCATAATAAGGCCTGACAGAAATTATTTACAACCAACTTTGTCTTTATTTAGATTGCATGAGTCATGCAGAAAACCAAATTATTCTGTAATTTAACTTCAGCTGCTGGTGGGGCTGCACAGAACACCAAACACAGGCCAGGGAGGATTCCCCCAGCAGGAGATGGAGCAGGTTTGCAGTAAGGAGAATTCCATACAGCTGATAAAAGGTGGAATAAAAAAGGGAATAAAAAGTTATAAACGTGAGGAGAACATCAGGATGTGCTCGGTGTTGGACTCCAGGCTAGCCCAGGACTGCTCCCAGCTGTTCCCTAAGGAAAAATTCCTGTTGGATTTCTCACCACAGCCCAGCAAAGGGAGGAAAAATCTTGTTCAGGGGAGTTTTAGAGTCTGACAAGTTTTACCCTTTAAGCACAGGACAGAATTCCATCAAATCATCAAATTTGGGTGGTTTTTCCTGCCTTTTCTGTAACAAACAGGGCTGTGCACACCAGACTTACAATGCACAGCTTTGGGGGCTTTTAAAATTCTATTTAGAGTTAAATTTCTGCTGCCTCTTGGGTGTCTGGGATAAATCTGAATTTAACCAAGCTCCTGTGTAAGGCCTGGCCTTTGACCAACAACCTACAGCACACAAATTCATATTTATTTATAAATAAACCTGGCTGCCTTTGGGTACAATCAACTCAGAGGAAAATTATTAATCCCAACACACATGGCCGAGGAACTGCTGGCAACTCCAACACTGCTTTTTATTAACACCTGGGGGGAAAATAATAAAACTTCCAGTTCCACTGCTGTTGTGAAAGCATTTTCCCCTGCAGTTTTTAATCTTGCTGTTAAAAGTTCAGCCAGAAGAGCTTTGGTTTCCTTCTGAAAATGTCTCCCAGCACTGATGTTGAACATATCAGGGATCAAACAGCCTCTGGGAGAGGTGTTGAAACTAAAGTTTGTCTCTGTTGGTAGGGTTGGGGATGTGTCCAGGTGTTTGTTATGTGTGTGCTGCCTAAAACAAAGAATTGTGGTGGTTTCAGCTCCTGAGGAGTCGTGGGTGAGCTGGAGATGTTCAGGATGGCATCTACAGCAGGTGACTTCGACTCTGCAGAAAATGCTGCTGCAACACGTGTGCAGACAAATAAAAATTACTATTTAAAACCAGAAATGTTCAAGTTCACTATTTTTATATAAAGGAACAAAATGGACCTCACCGGAGACAAATTTTGGTCCTAGTGCCACATTTTATTGCAGTTACAATGCTTGATTTTAGACAAGAGGTGGGAAAATCAACTGCAGGATTCAGCTGGGTACAGCAGCAAACCCATTCCCGCTGTCAGACACAGGATCGGGTTGTGTTCATCCTCCTTTGGGGCAGCCTTCACACCTTTGGATTATTTACAAAAAGCTTTGGAAGTTTTGCTGACCAAACTGCTTTCCAGTGAGAAAATAACAACTTTTTCTGAAGAAGGGAGATTTATTTTTGCCCAGTTCTAAGGAAGTGATTGGAGCTGGCAGCTCTGTTATGAACTCAGAGGATTTTTTCAGATGTTATGTGGCCACCAAGACTTCCACTGGAGGAAGAAGAGTCAGTAACAAATGCTTAGCTGTAGTGAGAATTATTCTGTTGCCTGTGGACTGTTTTAAGATCCGATTTTGACTTTTCTCAAAATAATTGTGCTGCAGGAGATCAGGCACTGAGACAGTAATTGCAGTTCTGACAGCATCACCACGGAACGTTCCTGACTATCCCAGCTCCCAGTTTCAGTTCATTATTTCACCAGCTGTGTCACCTTCCTTTCCTTGGGGACTGAAGGGATTTAGCAAGTTCATTGAGACTCTGAAGTGCTGGGTTCAGAGAAGCCGTGGATAGGATGGATTTTCTGTTTGCAGTCAAGTATTTTAATTATCAAGTTAAAAATCTGTCTTTTCCTTCAAACACAGAACACTTCTTGTGTGGGGTGGAGATTTGGTGTGCAGAGCTTTAAAAAAACTCAACCAGCTACAGAAAAATCTGAGTCCAGAGCTGAATTATTTTTGTTTTTAGTGCTTGAGTTTGGTTGATGGCAGTGCGTCCTGTCGATTGCAGATAAACAGATAAATTAGCAGATAATTAGTTCCAGTAAGCACAGAGCATTCAGCAGCACGAAGCTGATATTTCCAGGGATCTCATTTCACCATTGGCTGAAAAACATGTTTAACATTTTCTGCAAACCAGAAAATGACTTCTTTTGTCTCCCTCTGCTGTTTGATTTGCTCTGCTGCCTTTGCCCACCGCGTTTTTCCCGTTTTTCCCCGAGCCTCTCTGTAACTCTGATGATGAAATGTGCAATTAAGGCTTAAGCACTATTAGCATAAGGGATTTGGGAATTAGGATGAGGCTGTAACACTGACACCAAATGGAAATGGGAGCAAAGGTGTTATAAATGTCCCTGCGTTTATCACAAAGGTGTGACTTTCACCTTGCACAAGGGCTGGGTGTGCAAATTCCTCACGGGGAGGAGGCAGCAGGACCCCTGGAGCAGCAGCAGCCCGGGAATGGATTTATCCACAGTAATTTCTGGAACTGTGTGTGTGCTGACAGCATACAAACGGCACAGCGCAAATTATATTATTTTAACTTGTTTATCAACTTGTCATCACAGCCCTTTTCTTATTCCCCCCCAGTGCAGCGGTGTAAATCTGACTCATGCAGAGAAAGTCACAAAGATGCACTGGCCTGTCTGGATTTCCAGCAATATTATGATGAGAAATGCATTAATTTGTCTGTATGGAAAGGATTTAAAGGTTGTTGCATTCATTTGTTACCAGAGCCTGAGCACTTAATCATACAGACTCACTGCAGCAAGGAAATTATCTCTTCTTCTCAACTCCATTAACAGCACTTTTACAGAGTCCTGAAAAATATAAATATTGGAGGATGTTAATGGAAATGACACCTGTAGCTGATGTATTGGTGCCAGGAAATGTGATTAAGTGCCCTGTTAATTAACTCCTTTGCTCTGGTACTTTAAAAAGTGGAGTCATTTTTTAAAGGAAGCTGAACTGCCTAGAAAAGGGCACTGCTCAGATCTGGGGCTTTTACCTGGAGAATTTTACCTGCTTCTGATTTTAAATGCTTCACCTCAATTGCACACCTGATTTCCAAGACCCCAGCAGAGATACAAAGCTGGAAAATCAGTCACAGGACCTGTTCATGCCTATTTATTTCCTTTGGTTGAAATGTCTGAGATATTGTCAGGATAATTTTAAAACACCCCAAATAAAACGGGCATGTAGAGCCCTTGTCTAAGATGATGATTAACGCGCAGAAATGAGATTGACACCATCAGGATGCTCCTCTTTAAATGCTCCTCCTCTGGCCCAGGCAGGCTGCAGAGCTGGGGACAAACCCCTCTGACACTCCTCACCGTGTGCAGCTCATTACTGGGCATAAATCATTCCAGGCTTTCCACAGGATTTCCTGCCAAGCTCTGTCCATGTGTTTCAGAGTGGTTCAACCTCGGTGAAGACACACAGAAGGCTTTTCTCTATTAAAAACAAAAAAAAAGGCACCTTTTGGTTGAGGAAATTAGAGCCAGCAGCGTTCAGCTGCACCTTTCTGAACAGCAGTTCGTTAATATTAATATTTCCCTGTTTAACAGGGGAATATTAATTTCATTTGTTCTTTTCTGAGCTGCTTTCATTGACAGAACCACTCTGATAACAGCAGCGATAAAAAATCACCAGCCCAGCTCCGACACCCTTCACAACCACGGGACACGAGCTCGCCTGTGGCTGCCCTCATTTGCATTCTGCAGCTGTTAATGAGTTAATGACGGGTGCGGGTTTAATGAACAGAGCACCAATGGAGAGACAGGGGAGGGGATCAGAGCTGGTTTAATTAGCCCATCTCCAGGTCATTAACTGCATAACTACCTGCGCACAGCTGATCATTATCCTCCCGTGGCACTGATGAATTTGAGGTTGTTTGGATTGGGAAAAATGGGGAAAATGGGAAAAATGCTGAGATCCTTTCCACGAGCAGCCCAGGGCTGCACTGGACCCTGAGCACACCCTGCGTGCCTCCCTTCACCCCTCATGCTGCTGCAAATTGGGTTTAATTAGGATTTGCCAGCCTGACTTTCAATTAACTTTGCTGCAGGTGGACAGGAAATGCTCCAAATGTCTGCAGGGCTTTGCAAGAAGAATCAAGCAACAAGCATTTCATTTTTCACAAAGGAGCTGCTGAGTGTTCTGACATTTCTAGAGGCTGATCCTGGATGTGTTGTCCTTGAACTCAGAGATGCCTCAGCTCCCAGAATCACGTGTAAACCAATAGAACATAATCCCTACCCCTGATCATTCTGGAGTGGATTTTTGGCAACTGTAACACACTTCTCAAATAAATGTAATTTATTTTAGCTGCTCTGAAAAGGGTGGCTTAAAATGTGCACGGGGTAATTTTTTCTGAGAGGTTGCAAACCTGTTTAATCCATTTTCCCCTGCACTTTACACGTGTAATTGCACTTGCCTGCAACGAGCGTTTGAGTGAATGCACAGATCAAAGGAGCTGACAGCTCACATAACAAATCCTGTTTGCTCCTAATAGAGCTACAGGGCTGAGCATTTGCATGAAACAAATCTGGGGGAGTTTAAAATATCTGAAGATGCACAGCAATCAAGTGGTATCAATCTCATTTCTAGCAGATAATCATCACCTTAAGTATTTTTATATGGGGAGCAACGGGATATTTTTAAGTTATCCTGATAATATTTCAGATATTTCAACCAAAGGAAATAAATAGGCAGTGAACCAGGTCCTGTGACTGATTTTCCAGCTTTATATCTCTGCTGGGGTCTTGGGAATCAGATGTGCAATTAAAGTATTTAAAATCAGAACCAGGTAAAAATCTCCAGGTCACGACCCTGAAAGGTAAAGAAATAGTGGCAGTCCCCAAATTCCACCTGACTTACACAGGACAGTGACTGATTTAAAGCACTGAACAGTTAATAAACAGTTTAATCACCTGAACAGCTTTCAGAGGGTTTGAGGTTCATGTTTGGTGTGTACTGAACATAAAACACGGGTGATGCTGAGGGTTGGGTTATTCCGTGTTCTGCCCTTCTGTTTCCAATTTTCCTGCGTTTATCTTCAAAAACAAGAATTAAACTGATGAACCTCTCTGCCCATTGCTTGTCTGACAAGGAAATCACTTTCAGACACCTGAAAAAGCGAGCACAGGGATTACTCAGCTGGCTAACACTGGGTCTGAGCTATCCCCCACTTTTTGAAGGCTCTTGACACGTGGAATATCCGAGTTATAATCTGATGGGGAGAAGCAGCAAAGGAAAGACAAGATGCAGTCGGGGTGAATTTACTGCCAAGGCTAAACTGCTTTCCAGCAACCCTCATTTCCCCAGGAACAGCTGGTTTAATTCCCTGAGCCTGCTGCTGAGGAATAAATGCAAAATCGGGGGTGGGCACTGACAGAGGTGTCAGAGCCCTGCAGGGCTCCAGGCACGCAGCAATCCCAGCCCCAGGGAAGGGATCTTTATTTATCCCGGACTGGAGAGCTCACAGCCTCCAGTGATGGGACACTGAGAGGTTGGGTCTTCAAAATTAGGTGAAGGAAGCAAGGAAAACACAGAGTGTAGGGGTTGGGAATTTGGTTTTGCAGCAGGAATCTGAGGCTCAGATGTATTTCCAATACCATGGAGCCTGTTGTTCCCATAGATCCCCTTCTTCCCATTTCCTTGTGCATTAAATTAATTTATTAATTAATACAGGACACCTGCCCTTCCCCATCCCCCTGCTCCAGAGGGGTCACTGAAGGGGTTGCAGTCAAAAATGCAATTTCCAGCCTGAGTTCCCCCCTTAGTCTGGAAATCTCCTTTGCAGCCCCACAGATCCCCCGGGGCTCTGATTGCTGCCCCACCCCAAAGGGCAGCACTGCCCCAAAACATCCCCTAAAGGAGAGAGGGAAAGGTTTGTGGGGCTGGGGAGGATCAGGGCACATCCAGCTCCTTTTTCACCTCAGCCCCTTCCCCTCTGGAAATCCTGGATTCAATTCCACCCTGTGCTCTGTGTTTGAGCCCATTGTTCTTTGGGGCAGCAGTTCTGACAGTGTTCCTGTGGATTTAGCACGGGCTAAATGCAAGCTGGAAGATTTTATTAAACTGTTCCTGCTTCTTCAGCTTGCTGTGTATGAGATGCTGGATGGTTAGCAAAGAAAAAAAAATTGGATTAACAGAATGCTCCATCCATTTTTCTCTAACTTCTGGGTCAAATTTAATCAGCTTACAAGCCAAAGAATGCTTTCTGCCACAGCAGTAAACACAGCTGGGACCCAGAGTGGAGCTGTTGGGGGCAGGAAAAAGGCTCAAGCCGTTGAATTGTCAGCTAAATTCTTCTTCCAGGCTCTTTCTCACTGCTGGTGATCCCTGGGAGAAAGAGGCAACTTTTTAATTTCAGCAGCCAGGCTGCCTGGGCCCCAGGACTGCTCATGGGGCTCCTGTCGTGCTTCTCTCACTGCTGAGAAGCCCCAGCCCTGCAGGTGCTGAAGGAGAACATTTATTTCTCCAGTGAAGCCCGAGTGGAGGATCAGGAATGGAGAGGAATCAGATTCATCGTGGTTTGCCCTGGTCTGGTTTTCCGACAATAATCCAAGCTCTCTGCAATATTGCACGAGGTGATGTCCCCACGGAGGCAGGGGAGGGCTGGGCATTCATCACCCTCTGCCAAACCTCCCTCTCCAGTGTGCACAGGAAAAACAGCAGAGCAGGAAAAGGGGGCTGACTTCACTGAGAAACTGGGGAAAATGACTTTTTGTCAAATATTGGCAGAGAAAACGGTGATATAAAACATTATCCTGTTCATTCTGCCAGTTCCAATGTGAATTTGGTGAGGGGATCCATTTTCCCCTCTGAGCTGGCTGCACTCCACAAGGATAATGGGACACCAGGATAATGTGCTTTTTTCCCAAATGCCCCATTGTCCTTTTAGCCATTTACATTTCTGACACCTTCATGCACACTCTGCTGCTGAAATGAACGTCTCATTAAAATAATTCAATGGAATCATCATTTGTTTTTAACTAATTATGTGTCCATTCAGTTTGCCCTCAGAAGAATTTAGCTCCTTGTCTCACTGCTGGGATGATCCAGCCCTAAGGAATTTTGGGGAATTTTATTTTTAACCTCTGGATGCAACAGAACAGCTCTGGAGGATCCCGGGTTGGCATGAGCTGTGCCAGGGTTCTCATTCCAGGGGACATTCCTGAGCTCTCAGTGAGTTCAGGAACCTTCCCCATCCCTCCCTGCAGTGCCCAGCACTTTGGCTGCTGCTTTTGCCACTTTCTCATTGAAATTCCCTCCAAAAATTCAGATTTTGTTTTCTTCAGGCAGAATCTCACCTGGGCCATGTAACAGTGGAAAGCAATTTTTTTTCTTTTTTTTTTCTGGAGTTTTCTAAATGCTCAGAAAAGTATTTTTCTCTTCTTTTCTTTTCTCTTCTTTTCTTTTTTTTTTTTTTTTTCCAGGCAATGCCAGTGTAGCTTAATTAGAGGAAAGCAAGGAGGTTCATAAAGCACTGCTGTATTAATTACTACTGAAATATTACAGGCAGCACGGTGAGCACAAATCTCATGGAATAATTTCACCAAAATTTGTGACTTTCTCTGCTTTCCAACTCCTGTTTCTAGTTCTAACTGAACCCAAACCAGAATATCATTTTCTGATCACAATATTTTTTTTCCTCCTATTGTTTGTAAAGCAGTGAATTGTACTGCATGTTCTGAATATTAGAAAGCATTTCCTTGCTTGGTCAGGAGCCAGTAATAAAAGCAATTATAATGAGCTAATTTCAATTCCAAATGAACTCATTCCTGTGCTGGCTGCTGAAAATGCATGAGCCACTGGCAGGAGGAACTTGGATTCTCCTTTTTTCTCCCTGTGTGCCCACAGGAAAACATCCAGGCTGGAACGGTTCAGAATGAACAGGTTGGAGAGGAAAATCAACACCTGCTCCAGAATTGGCATTGTTGGCCTGGTTTGAGCTCCTGATCCTGCAGAAAAGGTTCAAGGGCTCGAGGGCAGGAGTGGGGAGCCCTGGGTGGTGTAAAATTCCAGCAGGGAGGAAAATCCTGCTCTGAGCCAGCCTGGGCTGGGCTCAGCTGTCCTGGTCAGGCCACGGGATGGACAAGCAAAAATCCCTTTGTCAGCTCAGTCTGTGCTTGATCCGGGGCTGAAACACCCCAGAGGAGGCACAGAGGGACCCAAAGCCTTGAATTCCTCCCTCTAAAGCACCATCTTGGGTAGTGGTACCTGATCCTTTTTAAACTGAAGTCCCTGACAAAGCTCTTAAAAAGCCTCAAAATCTCCCCCTGCTCTTGTCACAAAACTGCCAGGACTGAGGTAAAAAGACTCCGACTCTGTGTTCTGCTTCCAAAGTCTTTCAAAGGATTTTTTTATATCAGTATTCAGCGCTGCAACACAGACTTTAAATGCCTTGAGCTCTTATAAGAGGGATTTTATAATTTTTTTTTCTTTTTTTTTTTTTTTTTTTTTAGTTTGGGGAGTCTTGTGGCAATAAAAAAGTGGATCTGCTAAAATCTATGGCAACACAGCCCAGGAAATGTTAGCAAGGCTGTTCTTGTGGGAGAAAAAGCAACAGGAGCTGGCTGAGCTGGAATGTAATTCCGAGCAATAATCAAATACAAACCATTCTGGTGGGGGGCGTCCCTGCTGTGGCAGGGGCTGGAACTGGGTGGTCTTTAGGGTCCCTTCCAACCCAAACCATTCCGTGATCCAGGATTTTTTCCTAAGCCAAAACCCCACCAGACTCCTCTTGCTACTCCTCCCTCCCTCCGTGCTGTCCTTCCCCTCCTGCCTTTCTCTTCTAAATAGACACCAAATTTTAATTTTTGGGAGCATCTGAGACCCCAATTCACTCTCCCCAACAGCTCCAGGGTTTCACGCTAAAACCACAATGGCATAAACGATGGTGACTCACCAAGGCAGTGACTGGAAATCTGATTTGGAGTCAGCAGCCTCAGTTCCCCCAGCTCAGGGAGGGGAAAACATCGATTTTTGTGGGTGTCAGCGAGCCCTGAGTCACGGCTGCCAGAGCTCTGCTGCAGGGACAAACCAGGGCTGCAAATCCCCTCTGGTGCTGCCTCAGTGCCTCACATGGGCACAGAGAGCTGCCCCAGGCTGCTCCTGGCTCATCCAGTTATTCCCCAGCACCAGGAATGTTGTCTCCAAATAAATCATTCCTCACTGTGAGGTGAGAGTTATCCTGGGGATAACTGGGAATCTGGGATTTATCCTGGGGATAACTGGGAATCTGAGCTTTGTCCTGGGGATAACTGAGAATCTGGGATTTATCCTGGGGATAACTGGGAATCTGAGCTTTGTCCTGGGGATAACTGGGAATCTGGGATTTATCCTGGGGATAACTGAGAATCTGGGATTTATCCTGGGGATAACTGGGAATCTGAGTTTTATTCTGGGGATAACTGAGAATCTGGGATTTATCCTGGGGATAACTGGGAATCTGAGCTTTGTCCTGGGGATAACTGGGAATCTGGGCTTTATCCTGGGGATAACTGGGAATCTGAGTTTTATTCTGGGGCTAACTGAGAATCTGAGTTTTATTCTGGGGCTTATTGAGAATCTGGGCTTTATCCTGGGGCTAATTTGGAATCTGGGCTTTATCCTGGGGATGAAGGCTGACTGGGAATTTGGGATTTATCCTGGGGATAACTGGGAATCTGAGTTTTATTTTGGGGCTGATTGGGAATCTGGGCTTCGTCCTGGGAGTGAAGGCTGACTGGGAATCTGGGTTTTATCCTGGAGCTAATTGGGAATTTGGGCTTTATCCTGGGGGTTATTGGGGATCTGGGTTTTATCCTGGGAGTGAAGGGCTAGGTAGGAATCTGGGCTTTATCTCAGGGGTGAAGGAAGGGCTGGCTTGGAATTTGGGCTTTATCCTTGGTGTTACTGGGAATTTGGGCTTTATCCTGGGTGTAAAAGTTGACTGGGAATCTGGGCTTTATCCTGGAGCTAACTGGGAATTGGGGCTTTATCCTGGGGGTTATTGGGGATCTGGGTTTTATCCTGGGAGTGAAGGGCTGGCTGGGAGTCTGGACTTTATCTCAGGGGTTAAGGAAGGGCTGGCTTGGAATTTGGGCTTTATCCTGTGGGTTAATGGGAATTTGGGCTTTGTCCTGGGGGTTACTGGGAATGTGGCTTTGTCCTGGGAATGTGCTGGGGCACAGCAGAGGATCCTCCCTGGGCATGCCAGGGTGCCCTCGTGCTGTCCCTGATCCCACCCTGCCTCCCCTGGGCAGGGAGCTGAGGGGTGTCTGTGGCTCTGTCGTTTCTCTCTAAAGATTCTTTTTAGGAATTCAATTTTCTGGCTGCTTCTGCCAGAACTGGGCGGAAATTTGGGCAAAAGCAGCAGAAAGAACAATTCCTGTAGGCAGCACACGCCCAGAGCAATCCAGGACACCCTGAGGAGGCTCTGGCACCCCAGTTTGGAGTCAAACACGACTTCTGGTCTAAAATAGAAAGCAAAGCAATGAACCTGCAACATTAACTGCTGGGGTTATGCAGTGGAGTAATCCAGAACTTCCAGAGGATGAGGATTCCACACCCTGCCCCACCTCCAGCTGACCCCAGCAGATCTTCCTGGAAGGTTCAGAACACTCTGAAAATGTGATTTTATAGCACAGAATGTTTGGTGAGCTCGCTTCCCCCCTCCTCTCTCCTCAAATCTGGGATTTAAGTGTGACTGGACAATGTGCTGAGGTAAAAACTCCAATTCCATCCATGGTGAAGGATTCTTCCCTTCATTTTTTCTCATTCAGCTTAATTGCAAAATATTTGGTGTGACATTCAGTTTGGCTTCGGACTGGTGGCACGGTAATGGTTTTAATTTTCTCTCTCAGCTTGAAGACTGCCTGGTAAACAGTGGCTGACAGGCATGTCCTTCATCTCACTGACAGCAAACTGATCCGCCAAAAATCCCAATTAATATTCCGAGGGGGAGAGGAAAAGCAATGCAATTCAAATCAGGTTAGATCACTCGAGCTGAGATTTGGGATTCCTCCCTCTGGATCTCTCAGGTGCCTCGTGAGGGTGTCACTCTGCACGGGGGATGTCCTGCTGCAGTGAAATTCTGTTTGTGCCCCCAGGAGGAGGTTCAGGGCTTTCTCTGCAGTGTCCTTGTCCTGCCCTGCCCCTCCCCAGCTCTGCCCAGGGCTCCTTTCCGAGGTCACACTGCTCCTTCCATCGCTTCTGCCTTTCCCTCGGTGAAAGAATTGTTGATTTCCATGCAGCCCCTGAGCTGAGGATCCCTGATCATTCCTTATTTACATTTTCAAAGCCACCACGTCCAGCTCACAGCACTTTCTGCACACTTTGAAGAGGCTCCTCGGTGCCCAAATCGCTTCTCTGCTGAGCTGGGGTTGAAATTCAGGGATTGCAGAGGGCCAGGGGCTGCTGCTGCAATAAATTTTCTGGTCTTGCAGGGCAGCTGAGAGCGGGGTTTGATCCTGTTGTTAATCACCATAATGGTAAACAAACCCTAATGTTAGGAATGCATTAAGGGCAATGAAAAACGGCGTTGCAGGGGAAAGTGGCGGGTGGCTGCATTTGCTCATTATCCACTGAATAACCCCAGCAGTTAATGCCTTTCAAGGCTAATTGCTTTGCTTTCTATTTTAGACCAGAAAAGTCATATCCGAATACAAACTGGGCTGCCATGTTTATCACGGAGCATTTTTTTTATGACTAATTAACTTTCTTTTGCATTTAAACCATGAAGCCAATTGAACTCCAGGCTCACGAGCACCTCTCTCTCCTTTGGGGAATTTTTAAAATTCCAGCAAGGGATACCAGATGATCTGAAATCCTTTATGGCCTCTTGGACCCTCTCTTCAGATCACTCAAAAATCTAAGAGGTTGTTTGTTGTGTGGCTTGCAGAGTTCTCTGCTGTTTGCAGAGCAAACCGATTAAATGCGGACGTGTTTATGAAATATTGTTCAGGAGAGATCATTTCAGGCACCCCAGTCAAATCTTTCTATCTGCCACAGTGATTGTTCTTTTACAATAACAGTGGGGGGTTGGAAAAGAGTAGTTGGGTTTCTGAAGATTGAGTTTTGGATTGGAATTTTTTTTTCCTCTGTAAATCACAGAATTTTGTGACTTTTGCCTGATCCCCAGCCCAGAGCTCTGAGTGCCACCTCCAGGAATTCCTGGGACACCTCCAGGGATGGGCACTCCAAACCTCCCTGGGCAGTTCCCATCCCTGAGCTCCCTTTCCATGGGGAAATTCCTGCTGGAAATTCTCCTCTGCCCCAGCCTGGGGCCGTTCCCTCTCCTCCTGTCCCTGTTCCTGGAGCAGAGCCCAAATCCCCCCGGCTGTCCCCTCCTGTCAGGAGCTGTGCAGAGCCACAAGGTCCCCCTGAGCCTCCTTTTCTCCAGGCTGAGCCCCTTCCCAGCTCCCCCAGCCCCTCCTGGGGCTCCAGAACCTTCCCTGGACACCCCCAGCCCCTCCTGGGGCTCCAGAACCTTCCCTGGACACCCCCAGCCCCTCCTGGGGCTCCAGAATCTTCCCTGGACACCCCCAGCCCCTCCGTGTCCCTCTTGTGAGGGGCCAGAACTGGGCACTGAGACCTCCCCAGTGCCCAGCACAGAGGGACAAGCCCTGCCCTGCTCCTGCTGCCCACACCACTCCTGATACAATTTTCTGGTGTTTTGGGCATCCTGCCTTGCCCACAGAGGTGAGCTCAGCCCCTGCAGATGGGTTACCCCGAGGGAATGATGCATTTTTAACCGCTTGTAATTGCAGCAGGCATTTCCACGGCAGAGCTCCTGCACAGCTCAGTGCCTGAAGACACTTTCTGATTTTAGTTCATCTCTTGGTAACTCTCTTCTGCAGCTCCAAATGCTCGACGCTGAAAATCCTTCCCAACAGGGTAACAGGGAATGCTCTTCCCCACACAGCTTTGGTCACCAGGGAGTTTTATTGTCACAGTGGCGTTTTGGGCATGAGGAGGGTCCTGCCTTTATTTAAAACCCCAAACAGTGACGTGTGTCCTCAGCTGACCTGCCACTTTTATTTTTTCTGTCTCTTTTTTGGGAATGACTGCCGCAGGGGCAGCAAAAGCAACTTCTTTTCTTCTGTTTGATTCTGCATTTGCTGAATTCCAACCCAGCTCCTGCCAGGTGTTGCCAGAGGACCTGGACCTGCCTGGGTGTGCAGATGTTCCAGGCTCTGCTCGCCAGCTTCCCACAGGATTTTCTCTCTCTCTCGGACTGGGTTACTAAGACAACAGCTCCACTCGATCCTTTGAAGCCAATTCATTATTTGAACGAGCAGAACGAGTCCTTCTGCCACTCCCTGCAGCCTCCCCAGTCGTTTTTATGCTGCCTCGGGGTGGTTGCAGGGTGCTCGCTCCTTCCTCAGGCAGCCTCTCGTTCTCTGCAGCTCCTCCTGGCAGATCTGCTGGGGCAGTTCTCAGGGGCTCCTGCTCTGTGACAGCCACAGAGGATCAGCTCGCCCAAAGGCAGATTCTGGATTTCTGTTAATATTCATGAGCAAATCCATCGCAGGGAGGTGGCAGCACGTGGTGGTCCCAAATTATTCTGGTTCCCTTCACTGTAAGGTGATCTTGGAACACTCACTGGACTGAGAGCAAACAGTGGGAGGAGAACAAACACATTTGCCTGGAAATTCTTTAAAGAATTTCTTTAAATGTCCTGAAAACCAGAAAGGAACGATCCTTAGGGAACCCAGGGATGCGGCTGAGCTGCAGCATCACAGACATTCCTGCATCACTCTCAGTGGTCCCTGTGATGGATCAGGGGATCCATGGATTGATTTTAGTCCCTCCAACATTTTCAGGACTGAGCAGTGAAATGATTTTGTTGTCTTCAGTCCTTAATTTGAGACACTTAAAAAAAAAATATACTGAACACGATCTTCCTAGAGATTTGATCATTGCTTTAAATTTTGCATCGAGGGTGCTCCAGGATAACGAAGATGGTTGGAAAAGCTGGACAGAGGGAGAGAAGGTAGCTGAAGTGTGGAAAATGCATATTGTGTGTGTGGCTCTACGCAGATATTTACTATATGTAATATGCTAGGTAGAAAAGTTATGCAATATTAACATTTTAAATAATATAGTAAATGTAGTTTTTAACATTGAATCTAAGTAAGAATTGTGTGTAAGGTATTGTCCTTAGCTCAAGAGCAAAGAGAAGATAACCCAGAGGTTTCTACACAGAGAGAACAATTACAACAAGCCAGACTAAAAACCCCTCTTGGATGTTTCAGAGGGAAAGATACATATCTCCTCGAAACCACCCTGGTCAAGCCAGACCATGCATATCTCCTTGAATCCACAAAGCTATCTGGTTAAGCCAGACTCCAGGACGCCAGGGGTTTTGCAAAAGGCTCGTGGCAAACGGGCTTTTCTTAGATAAAGTATGCATATTCATTAAAGTTGGTCCTCAAAAATAGAGAGGCTTCTCTCTAACGGGGCCCTTCTCCTTCTCAGCCTTTGTCTGGGAGGGAGGGGGGACGGTAGACCCGGGCTACCTACTTTGCTCTTATTTGCCTCATTATTTGTCCTGTCTCTGAAAACTTTTTAAACTTTTATTATTGTATTAATTTTTGTAACCAATTTTTATTCTTTATTAAATTTTCATAAATTTCAAAAACGAGTGATTGGCATTTATCACAATTTGGTAGCAGAGTACGGTTAAAATACCCCACTGTGGGTGCTGTGAGAGGATTAGAGACCAGGAAGACGCGTCCCGCCTGCATTAGGCGGCCTCGGCTCTGGTCCTCGCAAAGTACCCCAGAAAGGGGTAAGATCCAAGGACAAAAGGAGGCAATAAGGCAAAGAGAAGGGAAAGAATTCCCTAAAAACCGCGGTAACCAGCTCCTAACATCAAAGTGTACACGAAGAATAAAGACCCAAGAACAACGGAGTGGTAAGAATTGCTGGGACTGGGGGTGGCAGCGTTTGGCGCGGAACGGGGGCTGAAAGTGTGTGTGCCTGAGAGGCGGGCTGGGGTAACACCCGGACCTTCCAAGCGAGAGCGGAGTCCCCTACGCTGCGGTTCCGTTGTCCCGCGAGGGAGGCGGCCAGTCCGAGGACGAAAGTGAATGGTAAAAAGGAGTGAAAGAACCCCCCGGGAAGAAGTGTGTGAAAAGGGGACCCTAAAAGCTTTTGCTGGGTTGAGGAAAATTATTCCAAGAACACCCAGGTTATTTTAATAATCGGCTGGGTTGAAGAAATATTCCAAGAACACCCAGAATTTAGCTGGGTTGAGGAAAATTCTGAGAGCACCCAGGGTGGATAACCAGCTGGATTGGAGGAAGCAATTCTGAGACATCCAGGGTTATGTTAAATTCTGCAGAATCTATGAAATAAACCCAAGAGCACCTGGGGTTGGGGAGAACCCCCAACACTGCCAGATTGAGGGTTTATGAAGGGCATTTTCTGGCCAGGTACTCTTAAAGAGTGTAAAAGTGTGTGGAAAGTAAAAGGTACCTTGTAGTTGTGATTGTTTTGTTGTGCGTGAGATTAAGTGAAAAATAGAGTGGAGTGAATGTGGACGAATGAAAGTATAGAAAGTGTAGATTTTTATTTTATTTTAAGCTTTATTATAGTTCCTCAGAGAAGGTAAATTGTATTAAGAAATAGTGTGGGAGAAAGGAGAAAAGTAGTTTTTGTGTGGGGGTAAAAGGGAAGGTGAACAGAGACAGGGATGGGTAGAATAGAGAAAATTTTGAAAGAAAAGGGATAGAAGTCCAGTGGGGAGAAATCATCGACAGAGATACCACCCTAGGATCGTCCCCTGGGAGTTGCACTGCCGGCTCCGGTGTTGGTGCCTGTCTCAGTCCCAGTGCTTGCCCCAGGTTCTGGCTTGTCGCTTGTTTCTGCCCCAGTTTCCATCCCAGGCAAGAGTCCGCTGTTCGCAGCGGCAGCCCAGCCGGTTTCTCCCCTCCCCCCCCATCGCTGTTCGCAGCGGCGGCTCAGTCGGTACCCGGCCCCCACCCCGGTCCCTCTCGCTATTTTCCCGCAATGGCTTTTTCAACCTCATTCCCGGTATTTGTTTGTTAGTTTGTTTTAGCAGCGCTGAGCGTTGCCACCACTGCCTTACTTTTTGTTGGAATCGGCGAGTACAGTCGCCATGAGCCACGTAGGGGGTGACCGCGTGGTGGCTTAGCCGACCCTGGAAAAGCCCCCCAGCTGCAGCAGCGGCGGCAGGACGGCCGGTTCCCCTCCCCTCCCCAGCCGTGGTGGCGAGTCCCCCTCCGCTTGCAGAGCGGGGGTGGGGGCGGCTGGTTCCTTCACCCTTTCCTCCCAGCGGCGGCGGCGGGTACCCCCTCACCCCCCTCCCGTTCGCGGCGGCGGCGGGGCAGCGGGCTCCCCCTCCCCCCTTCCCCCCTTCCCGGCGGCGGTTCCTCCGCTGTCGGCGTGTGGCGGGCTGGTCCGGTCCCTAGCTGCCTCAGTAGCGATTCCAGCTCCGGTGGTGCTGGGCGACTGCCGGAGGCAGCTGGACCCGCCAGCGTGGGCCATGCAGAAGAGCGCGGCCACATGGAAGAGACCGGAAATTGCTTCCCCTTCGGGAATTCCGGTGGCAGACCCCGCCCATGCCCCGTCCTTGGAAGACCAGGGGTCAGTAGTCAGTCCTCCAGGGCTTCCCACTTCCTGTTGGGGAAGCCGTTCCCTTGGAAACGGCAGTCAATGCAGATCTTCTCAGGAAGAGAGGGAGTGGGCAGAAAGGGACGGTGGGCCGAGCGCCTCTCCTGCCGGGAGTAGGAGGACGAGCGAGGCTCTCGTCCCCGGTGGCGGTGGCGGAGAGGGGCGGCCGCCGCATTCCTGCACGGCTGGGCCAGGGCAGCGGGGCTGCCCGGTGGAGGCGGCGGCGCCGAGCCGCGCGTGGGACACGCTGCTCTCTGCCCGCCCCTCCTCCAGCTCGTTTATCAGCGCCCACTGCAGCTGCCCTTTTCCTTATGACGGAGTGACTCGGGTCATAGAAGTTTTAAAGATTTTTTCAGTGTTTCTCATGCGCTAGCCTTCAGTTTCTCTCAAATCGGTAGCCTGTAAACTCAGACAGTGTGCACACGTGTTCTGGGATATTTTAGGAAGGACTTGTGGTTTCTTTGAGAGGAAAGGAGACAGTGTCTGAAGCTGTGCTTTTTAAATAAATGGCTGCTGCTTGATGTGCTAACATTTTTCAAGCGTTTTTCACTTGATGAGAGAGAGCTTGGCCATGTGAAATCAGTGTTTAGTGCTTTTTAAGTGTCTCTTCTACAGCTGATGAATAGATGTGGAAGGAGGAGGAGTGAAGAAAGGGAAGTATTAGTGTTCACTGGATTATTTGCTTAGTCTATGTTATAAAATTAGATGTGTAGAAAATATTTTGGAAGATGCAGACAGGAGGAAGAGTTGGAATTTGTGGAAGGTACAATAGCAAAAAGAATTTGTTTGGTAGATATTTCAGGAAGGCATGGTGTAAGTAAAGATGCAGTAGAGTGGTGGGAGCAAGAAAAGAGTTTTGCCTGTCATCAGGGATGCGGTGATATAGAGAGATACCAGAATTTAGATAAGAGATGTTTTGTTAGTCCCAGGAACAAGGAGTAATTTATTGGGACGAGACTTCCAAATAAAATTAGGAATAGGAGTTATACCAGAAAATGGGAAGATGACAGCTAAAATATTGAAATTAGAACAGGAGGATAAAAAGAAAATTAAGAAGGAGGTATGGACTGCTGAAGGAAATAGGGGAGGATTGAATATTGATCCCATACAAGTTACAATTGAAAGAGAAGATGGTCCCATACGGGTGCGTCAGTATCCTATCTCATTAGAAGGACGGGAAGGTTTGAAGCTGGTAATAGAAGGACTGATAAGGGATGGTACACTAGAACCCCGTATGTCTCCTCATAATACCCCCATTCCTCCAGTAAAAAAGTTTGATGGAAGTTACAGGCTGGTACAAGATTTAAGGGAAGTAAACTAATTGTGTGCACGCCTCATGCAGTTCGAAATGTGTTAAACCAAAAGGCTGAAAAATGGTTGACAGGCTCTCGGATGCTAAAATATGAGGCGATCTTGATAGACAGTGATGATTTGACATTAGAAGTAAATAAAAGCCTGAACCCAGCTCAATTTTTATATAGGGAACCAACAGATAACTTAATACATGATTGTCTAGAAATTATCCAATACCAGACAAAGATTCGAGAAGACCTTGAGGACCAGGCCCTTCTAGAAGGAGAAATAATTTATGTGAATGGATCCTCCAGATGCCTACAAGGGAAAAGAATGTTAGGATATGCAGTAATTGATGGGAAGAACATGCAAACTATTGAAAAAAGGAAATTACCTTCAAACTGGTCAGCTCAAACCTGTGAATTATATGCTCTAAAAAGGGCACTGGAACACTCAGCACGTAAAAGGGGTACAATTTACACTGACAGCATGTATTGCTTTGGAGTGGTACATACCTTTGGAAAAATTTGGGAAGAAAGAGGTTTGCTGAATTCAAGAGGAAAAGGATTAGTACATGAGGGGCTCATTTTAGAAGTCCTAGAAGCATTAAAATTACCTGAAGAGATAGCTGTAGTACATATTAGAGGTCACCAAAAGGGAGTAACTCCAGAAGTAAGGGGAAATAATTTGGCAGATCAGGAAGCAAAGGATGCAGCAGAGAATGGAGTAGAAAAAGTAATGTTGGTATTAACTACCAATGAGGAGATGTTGGAAATTCCAAAATTTAGTGAAACAGAGGAAAAAGAATTGAAAGAGATAGGAGGTGAACCAGATGAATCAAAGAAATGGAAACTTCTTGATAGAAGGCAATTACTTAATAAAGTACTTACTAGAAAAATATTAGAAAACATGCATCAGAAAACTCACTGAGGTACCCAAGCTTTGTGTGATTATTTCTTAAGGAACTATGGGTGCATTGGGATTTATGGGGTAGCAAAAAGAGTAACTGAAAGATGTATAACTTGTCAAAAGATAAAATAAAAAGATAATGAAGAGAACTACACTGGAAAGTAAGGAATTAGCCCTTAGACCATTTCAAAGTATTCAAGTAGATTTTACAGAACTTCCTCAAGTTCAACGATGGAAATATATATTAGTAATAACAGACCATTTAATTCATTGGGTGGAGGCAGTTCCCACTGCCAAGGCTACTGCTAATGTGGTAAGTAAAACCCTTTCGGAAAAAAAAAAAAAAAAAAAAAAAAAAAAAAAAAAAAAAAAAAAAAAATTATTAGTCCAAGATATAGAATGGTTAATAAGAAAGACTTGAGCAGAGGAACACATTTTATGCCAAAAAGTGTTACAACAATTAATTCAAAGCTTTGGGGACCCCAGGCCCAGCAGCTCTGGCTCTGTAAGAAAACCCTAGCAGAAGCGAATGAATGTCTTTGTCCCCAAGAGGGAAATCCCAGAAGCCCCAAGGTGTCCTTGGGGAAGTGTTCCTGAGTTCTGCTTCTGTTTATTATTAATGCTAAGGTTGGTGTTGTTTGTTAACCTGTGTATACACACCAGAAAGGAACTATTATTATAGTCCCATATCTTCACCTGAGAGCTCCCTAATTTTCAAAATTACAATAATTCAGAGGGAGAGAGTTGGAATTCTTCATTCCAAGGGTGGCTCCAGCCTTCCCTGGCAGACACCTGTCTTTCAGACAAAGACAGGACCATTTTTTTGTTATCATTTAGAACTTAGTTATAATATACTTATAACCGCATTTTAACATTGTGCAGCTTGTATTCCAAGATTTTGTTAAAACCTATGATCAATTTAATATGCTGCCATTTCTGTCGGCTATATGGTGCACACACAGATCGATTATGTTGTGCCAAAATATTATTCAAAGGAATTATAAATTGCACCATATCAAAACTGTTGTGATTAATATCTCTAACTCCAAAATGAGAAGGTCCTTTTCAGGTATTGCTGGCACTGAGGCTGCGATCTGGACCAGGGAACAAGGGTGGATCCATGCCAGCAGAATCAAAGGACCTGTGGAAAAGCCTAAGGAGTGGACAATATCATCGGAACCGGGTGATACGAAATTAACCCTAAAACGGGAATGAGAGGTGATGAACTGGGGAGATCCACATGATCCAGGAAACATACACAGGATCACACCAGACTGGGAAGCTAGACCGAGTTTGCACCAGTGGTTTCAAATACCACCTGGGAAAACTTTGAGACACCTCCGGTACCCTCCCTGGGGAGGAATACTTCCACCACAGACAGGAGGATCGGGATTGTTTCGGACAGAAAACCCCTGTGTTTTTGCCTTAGCCTGTGATTTATATAAAGAGGAGGGTGAATTACAACCTCATACATTGCCAAGCCAAATACCCTGTTTGATTCACCCAAATACTGGACATGCTGGTTGGTGTAAATGTAAGTGTTTGAGCTGTGGGAAAATTGGTACTGTAGTTCACACAAACGACGCTCTCGTTGTATGAAGTGTAGAGTGTCACCTGAGCCCCCTATCCAAGAAGAATTTGGAGCTACTGAAATAATAACTTGGTTGTGTGGTTGGGAATTATTAGTGCCTGTTGAATGGGAGATAGCTGAGGAAGAGTGGGAGACCACGGTTAAGGAGTGTCAAAAACGATTTGCCTGGAAATTAGCTAAGAGAAAGTGACAATAGAGGAGAGGGCAAGACCAGATTGGCCTCTATAATCGCCACCGAGAAGATCACATACACCTGCTGTGGGCTGCAACCCCATAGGCATGGGAGGTGGGACTATAAGCCATACTGGACCTCTGCTGGTTCTGTCACTCATTTTCTGGCTCTTCCCTTTTGGGATGCCGACCAGGCCATGCTACAGGTGTTACCAAAAACTGTATATGGAAAGACACCGAGGCTCCTTCTTTGTTTCTCACACTCATATCAACAGTCACTGTTATAACCCTTCCAAATTGGGAAACTGCATACACAATGGGAAAAAGTACTGGATGGCGGAAAATGTGAGGGGAAGTGAATGTGCAAAAGGGGAGAAATGGATGTGTTTCACCCACATTACTGGGAGTAAAACAAAGGATTTGGTAAAGGAGGAATTGATAAGCAAAAAAGCTAGGCCTGCACCACCACCAAAGCCTGTACCAATCTCGCTGGATGGTTTGTATAAGAAATTGGAAAAACAACTAGAGAAAGAAATAGATATTTCACGGATGGGTAAAAATCTGTTTGTGGAATTGGGAGAAAGAATAAGTAAGGAACTCAACGTAACCAATTGTTGGGTCTGTGGAGGGGCTTTGATGTCAGAAGAATGGCCATGGAAAGGCAGCAGCTTAGGCCCAATCGAGCTCCTTAAGTGGAACCAAACAAGTATAAGGGGAGAAAATCGGCCAGGGGGATGGATTTTAAGTTCAGTAGTCATAGGGGAGGAATGTCTTTGGTGTGAAGGAAAAAAGTTCCTCCATGAAGTAGGAAAAACTCCCTGTAAAACATACAAGGTTAGTAATGGAACCTCTGTATGGTGGATCCCAGAAGAACCTACCATGTACTGGACCCAGAAAAAAGAAAAAAACGGAAATTGTGAATATAATAATAAAATCAGGCTTTTTCAATGTAATGATACAGAAAAGAATCCTTATGTTGGCATCCCAGAGATTTCTAAATTTTGGGAGAATATGGATGAGCAAAAATTGGACTATTGGAAAGCTCCAGACGGTTTGTTCTGGATATGTGGGAAAAGGGCGTATCCAAAACTCCCTCCCAAGTGGAAAGGGAGCTGTACTCTGGGTGTCATACAACCAGGATTTTTTCTTTTGCCCGGACCTGAAGGGGATCACTTAGGGATACCAGTTTATGAGGATCTAAAAAGAGATGCAAGAGAGCAGTAAATATCCGCTCGAGCCAATTTTATTATAAAAAGAAAGAGGAGGGATTGTGGAAAATGCATATTGTGTGTGTGGCTCTACGCAGATATTTACTATATGTAATATGCTAGGTAGAAAAGTTATGCAATATTAACATTTTAAATAATATAGTAAATGTAGTTTTTAACATTGAATCTAAGTAAGAATTGTGTGTAAGGTATTGTCCTTAGCTCAAGAGCAAAGAGAAGATAACCCAGAGGTTTCTACACAGAGAGAACAATTACAACAAGCCAGACTAAAAACCCCTCTTGGATGTTTCAGAGGGAAAGATACATATCTCCTCGAAACCACCCTGGTCAAGCCAGACCATGCATATCTCCTTGAATCCACAAAGCTATCTGGTTAAGCCAGACTCCAGGACGCCAGGGGTTTTGCAAAAGGCTCGTGGCAAACGGGCTTTTCTTAGATAAAGTATGCATATTCATTAAAGTTGGTCCTCAAAAATAGAGAGGCTTCTCTCTAACGGGGCCCTTCTCCTTCTCAGCCTTTGTCTGGGAGGGAGGGGGGACGGTAGACCCGGGCTACCTACTTTGCTCTTATTTGCCTCATTATTTGTCCTGTCTCTGAAAACTTTTTAAACTTTTATTATTGTATTAATTTTTGTAACCAATTTTTATTCTTTATTAAATTTTCATAAATTTCAAAAACGAGTGATTGGCATTTATCACATGAAGGAAACATCCTAATTGCATAAATCATTACTCCAGGGCACCGGGACAGCTTTGGATTTCCTGCCTGCAGCCCCAGGGAATGCTCTTTGTTTCCCTATTTTATTTTATTTTATTTTATTTTATTTTATTTTATTTTATTTTATTTTATTTTATTTTATTTTATTTTATTTTATTTTATTTTATTTTATTTTATTTTATTTTATTTTATTTTATTCAGGTGCCCAAATGCTCGTGCAAATTTAACAAGTGCTCAGCCCGAGGCCTGGCAGAGCTGGACATTGCCTGAGCCTCAGGAACAGACCGTGGGTGATGTGCAAGGAAATATGCACAGGAGGAGAGGGAACAGCAGGGAAAAGCACCTTTTTGCCTCGGTGCTTTTTGCCACCCAAATTCACTCGTCATTAATATTCATAAAACATTCAAACTGCTTTGTGAACTGCTGATTGGAAAAATGTGAGCCTAAAGTGAGATGGATGTGTCTGGCCACAAATAATGACAGAGCGAAATTTGAATTAATGTAACATTTAAATATCAGTGAGGAAACAGAGGCACTGCTGACAGGACTTGTTAATGCTGGGCAGGGCAGGTTTCTCAGGCTGGCTTCGTGGGTTTAATTTATGAATTTATGAGTGCGTATTTTGTATTTTCTGTACATTTATTTTGTATATTTGTAGCTGTGTCTGTGCTGCCGTTCGTGTTCCCCCAGGCAGGACAATGATGAGTCCCCAGAGCCAGGTGAGCAAAGTCACCTGTGCTAATGAACCCTCGTTAGAAATCATTTACATGAAAAACACAAATCGCAATATTTTCTGTGTCAGTTGAAGGGAAATCAAGGATAATTGGGCGCTGAGAGGTTCTGCTGAGCTGGAGCTGCAGAGGAAGGGCTGCAAATCCCACCCACACCAAATTCAACTGAATTGAGTTTCAATTCATGACATTTGTTGGAAAACTTGCTAAACTCTGGGTGATAATAAAAAAGTGATGTGATTGAGATATTCCACACTCGGAGCCCCTGAGTTCGTGCATTGCTGGCACAAAATTGGAATCAGCTCTGGCAAAATTGCGGTTCCTGCACCTCCCGCGAGGGGAGGGGAGGGAAAATCCTCCCCTCCCACCCTCCCAAGCTCCAGGGCATGGGGGCAGCTTTAGCTTTTCCTGCCTGCAGCCCCGGGGAATCCTCATTGTCTCCCAATTTTATTTTATTCAGGTGCCCAAATGCTCGAGCAACTTTAACCCTGCCCAAGGGAATGGAAAACCCAGCCCCCAAATCCACTGCTCCTCAGGCAGCACCAAATAACAAACTGCCTCCTAAACTGACACTCCTTGGTGTCTTTTCCAAATGCCATCTGCAAGGGCTATATTTAGAATATCTCCTTTTCCCCAACTCATTTAGCAGCAATAAAATGATCGAAACCCAACATTCCAAGCATAAATTTTCTCTGGAGTCGTGCAGCAATAAACGCTCAGAGCTGCACCGAGGCAGGAGAAGGATTTGCCTTGCAGCTCTTCTGTTAACACAGACATCAAATTAGCTCGATGTGAGCTCAGGAATGAGCATTTAGGGCAAAACAACAGGTAAGAAATTCCACTGGAATCAACTGGTATTGGAATATCTACAAATGTGTGCATTGAAGCCTAATTTAGAAACAGCTCGGGGTTAAATTTGTGATGTAAAGAAAAGGAGCTTCTACTTGAATTTTCAAGTGAAACACTTGAGCAGTTGGGTTTCAGCTGAAATTTTTCTGCTTTCCTTGCAGGATGACAATGGTAAATTCTTTATTTAAATAGTAATGTTATGTATATTATGTAATAATTTTGTGTACTTGCAGCCAGGTTCCCGTCCCAGCGCTGGTCCCCTGCATTCCCTGGCACATTCACATTCATTTATTCCCACCTGGGCATCCCCTGTGCTGCCAGGGGTTTTGTTAGGGACAAAATATCCCAGCAGAGCAGAGTTTCCAGTGGAATGCTGCATTTCCCCCTCCCCTCTCTCTCTCTGCCTTGCTCTGCACAAAGCAGAATTCCTGGGATGAATCCTGCCATGTGCAGCCCGGTTAATTGATTATTTATTGTCATTAAATATTGATTATCAGCGGTTCCTGCTGGCAGGCTCTTCCCTGCTGGCTGCACCACGAGCTCGCTGCCTTCCTGCTGCTAGGATGGGGGATTTTTATAAGTTAAATGCTCAGTCTCATGAATTTTCATGTTTTGGCACTGACTGACATCTGCATAGTAATTCTGTGTGCGTTTCCCTCATGCAAACCTCTACCTGGTGTATTTAAAAATCCCTGGGGGGAATGAAGATGTTTTAACCAAGGGTGCTGCCCTCACTGCACTGGGGAATGCTGGAATTAGTGCCCAGTTTTAGGGAGGTGTCCTAAATTCTGACCCAAACCAGAACGGCTCAGCCTGAGGCCTGGCAGAGCTGGACATTGCCTGAGCCTCAGGAACAGACTGTGGGTGATGTGCAAGGAAATATGCACAGGAGGAGAGGGAAAAGTACCTGAGAAATCTTCATTTCAACAGAATTCATTCACTCACAATTCATTAGCACCATCACACGTGGGTGGGGAAGGAATTTCTGAGCAGTTTTACACTGTGGATCCAGCATTTGCACCAGAGGAGAGCAAGCCACAGTTATGAGGAAAATTAAATCAAATCTCTGCATTCTGAAAGAAATAAATTCAGGATAAATTCAGGATAAACTGCTAAAAGCAACAAGCTCATTGTAGGGCAGCACAATGAGAGTTTGGATGAGATTAAAATATAACAATAATCCACTTAAATTATTAACAACAGGCTGGTGCTTCAAAGTGACCCTTGGCTCTTATCTTCCCGAGAAATAACAGCAATAATATTGGCATTAAAAGGAAAAGAATTTCAGTGACAGCTCATTAAAGAGGGTTTGGACAGTTTGGAATGTGGATGAAGATAAACACAGAGATGCATTTCCTTGTGGTGAGGGCTAATGGCCAGCACACCCCAGGGAAAGGAAAGGATTCCTGTCCAACCAACCAGGGCCCGCATTTCCAGATTAAAAAGTGGGAAACAAGGTGGTTTTTTCTGGAGACAGCAGCGACTGGAAAACCTGAACAATGAGCTTTTCTGGCACATTCTTGGAATGCATTGCCCAGGTGGGAATTAAAGTGCATTTTCTCTTTGAACCGTGGCGTGCGTAAGGGATTTATGCTGTTCAAAGGGAAGATGTAAGTGGCCTCTAATATCCGAATTCATCAAAGAATAAGCACAGGCTTAAATCCACCTTGGCTTAGCCCAGCTGCCAGGGATGTGTTTACCTGCAGGAATGTGCCAGTGGCTGATGAAAGCAGCAGTGAGTGTTTACAGGTCCTGCCAGGGATTAGAAGAAACGTCTAAACTTGTTGAAAAGCCATCCAAAGAGGCTCCGCCGTTTCTTCCCTGCTCCAAATGTCTTTGAAACCCAACCAGGCCTCTCTGGGGTTGTTGATTGTTGTTATTTTTTAATCCTGGGTTTAGAGCTCACTCGATGCTTCCAGCATGAGGAGGGAACAGAAGTGCATTTCTTGGTGATTCTGCAGCCTGGGCTTTGCCATGTGCAGCTGCTGTGTGTGGATTTCATGGTTTGGGCTGGGAGGGATCCTAAAACTCATCCTGTGACACCCCTGAGGGGCAGGGACACCTCCCACTGTCCCAGGCTGCTCCAGCCCTGTCCAGCCTGGCCTTGGGCACTGCCAGGGATGCAGGGACAGCCACAGCTGCTCTGGGCACCTGTGCCAGGGCCTGCCCACCCTCCCAGGGAAGGATTTATTCCCAATATCCCATCTAAACCTCCTCTCTGGCAGTTTGCAGCCATCCCGTGTCCTGTCCCTCCATCCCTTGGAAGTTGTCTCTCTCCATCTCTCCTGCAGCTCCTTCAGGCCCTGCAAGTGAGCTCACCCCAAAGCTTCTCCTCTCAGGGTGAACCATCTCAGCTCTCTCAGCCTTTCCTTTTAGGAGATGCTTCATCCCTCTGATCAGCCTGGTGGCCTCAAGGTCATACTCTGGATTTATCCCAGAATATTCCTCTAATTTCTGGCGTGTTTTGGTGCACAGGGGGTGGAAGGTTCTGCTGTTCCTGGCTGAAGCTGGTTTATTTTATGCATTCTGTAAAAAAGCTCCGTGAAGAGGAGCGGGAAGTGCGAAATGCCCCAGTGAGGACTGCAGCCCTGCCTCCTCTGTGCCCGGTGAATCAGCCCTTCAGCTGGAGAGCCCTCCGAGATCCACTCCACACTCCATCAATTAACATTTCCAAAAGCACCATCACCTCTCGGAGCAAGGGCTGCAAGCACCCACATCACTCCTGCCTGCCCGAAACGAGGGAGCCGCTCCTCCAAACCAGGCTGGGGCACTTTGATCAGAGCTGCAATTAGCCTCGATGATATTTCCCACCCTAAACGCTGCTTTGATTCTGTGACCTAAACAGGGATGGGCACCAGAGCCCAGCTGGGTGCTGCTGTCCCTGCTGTTCCCTGCTGTGCCGTTTTTCCTGTCCCGTGTGTCATTTCCACACCAGGGTGATCCCCGAGGTGCCTGCCTGGCCTCCTCGGGCTGCCGGTGCCTGTTCCAGGCTGGCACGCAGGGATGAGCAGTGCCCCTTTCCAGGACACGCTATTTACAGCCTGGCACTGCCGGGGACCCGTGCGGAGCCACCGGAGCCCCTCTCCTGCGTCTCTGGAGCGCTTGGAAGCGTTCTTGGAACAGGAGACCTTGGAGCCGCAGAGGGAACCGCGGGGCCCGGTGCCAGGCAGGGTCTGTCCTCACCGCAAACACACATCGCGGTTAAAACCCCAGCTCGGGCTGCAGAGCCATTCCCCCGGCGGGAGGCACGGCCGCGGGGAGCAGCTCGGGTTACCGGAGGACACTCCGGGGAGTCCCGCCTCAATTTCAGGCATCCCGGAGACTTTCTGGGAAAGCCACTCGGGTGGGAAACCCACGGAACAGCTCGGTGGGGCCGGCCAGGGCGCTCCGGCCGAGGCACGGCGGCGGGAGCGCGGTGCGGGTGCGGGGATGGAGCGGGCGGGGGTCGCACGGGGAGTGCGGGCGGCTCTGCCCGGGGCGCTCGGGGCGGTGCGGGGGGAGCGGAGCGCTCCGGGGCGGTGCGGATCGTTCACATGAGCGGTGTGGATCACTCCCGGAGTGGTGCGGATCGATCAGTGGGGGGGTTCGGAGTGCTGCGAGTCTCTCCAGAGGGCGGTGCGGAGCTGTGCGGGGCAGTGCGGATCCCCCCGGGGTCGCTCCGGGGGCGCTGCGGTCCCACCCGGGGCGGTGCGGGTGGTTCGGAGGAGCGGTGCGGTGGGAGGTGCGGTCCCTCCCGGGGCGGTGCTGTCCTTACCGGGCGGTGCTGTCCCTCCCTCCCGGTGCTGTCCCTCCCGGGGCGGCGCTGATCTTACCGGGGCGGTGCTGTCCTTACCGGGGCGGTGCTGTCCTTACCGGGGCGGTGCTGTCCCTCCCTCCCGGTGCTGTCCCTCCCTCCCGTGCTGTCCCTCCCTCCCAGTTCTGTCCCTCCCGGGGCGGTGCAGTCCGTGCCGGGGCGCGGCTCCGGCGCTGCTCGGCCATGCGGGCGGGCTGAGCGGCGCCTCCGCCGCCTGTCCCGGGCGAGGATGGCTTCCAATTTCAACGACATCGTGAAGCAGGGCTACGTGCGCATCCGGAGCCGGCGGCTGGGGGTGAGTGCCCGGGGGCGCCTGCCCGAGCCTCGGCATTTTGCTGTTTATTTATTTTTTTAATTTTTTTTCCCCCCGCCACTCCTTTGTCTTCTTTTCGCAAACCGAGCTCGGTCTTTTTTTCCAGAAAGATGAGGAGAGAGGAATGAAGGCGCCTGAATATATATTGAATACATATCACACATAGGTGTGCTGGTGTGTATTTATTTTCTCCTCCCTCTGCCGTCGGGAGCCGGGGATGCTGCCCCGCTCCAGCTCCCGTCCCTGCCCTTGGCTCCGGGCGCTGCTCCGGGCGGGACCGGGCGCTGGCGGGGGCTGTGCCCGGGCTGGGGCTCGGGGGCCGGGCAGGGCTGAGCGGAGCGCCCCGGAGCCGCCCATCGCTGCCAGCCCGGCCCCGGGCTCCTGCGTGCCACGGGTCGGGGCTTTTGGAGCCGCTTGAGTTGAACATCCACGCAGCCCCCTTTAGCCGCTGGTTCAATATTCGGGTTATTTTCAGGTTGTTCGGCTGCCGTGGCGCGTTCCCGGTCCCGGCTGCGGGCGCTGGATGTGCCGGGAGTGGCAGGGCAGTTCCCGCAGCTCCCGGGCTGGAATGAGCTCTGGAATTCCGGGCTGTTCCTGCGGTGCAGGGGCTCCCCTGGGCCGGCAGGGGATGGGACTGGAGGGCTCCGTGTCCCGGCTGAGCCTGGCTCGGGGGGATGCACCGGGAGGGGGCTTTGGGTACATGAAACCTTTTCATTGGTGTGCCTGCCTCTCCTCAGAGGAAAGGAACTGATTGCTTGTGTTTGTTAAAAATGGTTGGGTTGGCAATCCAGAATTTGTTTTGGGGCAGTGTCTGTGGTCCTCTGAAAGCTTTTGCTGCCTCACTGCAATTCCAGTTCCCTTCTCTTGCTGTACCCATGGGCAGTGACTTCTCCAGAGTTTTGGGGACTTGCTTCTCCCTGGCTGCTCTGGAAACAGGGAAGCACTGCAGATCTTCCATCCTGGATTTCTCATCCCTGCACTCACAGGCACAGCTCATTCTGTAAAACCACGAGATTCTGTGACATTTTGAGGGATTGTCATTCGCAGAGCACTTGTAGTAAATTTGGCACAATTGGTGTGCCGTGATTCAGTCTGATTACTGAATATCTATCCATGCTCAGTTTGCTCTGGCATAATGCATGAGTAAGATTAAACTATGATACATTTTTCCGTGCTGTAACAGTGAAGTTCAATGAACCTTCAGCGTGAATAAGGCTGAGCTAACTCTACAATAGTTGTAAATGCTGTCGGTGCTGGTGCCTTGCCTTTATTGAAGATTCCCAGACTACTCTGAGGGTGCTGCCGGTGAGGAAATGTTGGATGCCCTCTTAGGAGATGTGCATGTGACAGCTGAACGCAAAAACAGAGAAATGGAGAGTGACAGCGAGTCCATGGAAATGGAACAAAAGTGAAATGTTTGGTTTTTGTTCCAGTTCCAAAGGTTTGTATCGTTGGCAGTGGCTGGGAAGTGCAGAAGGGGGGATGCAAAGTGCTCTTGTGAAGGAGCCCAGGCTGGGTCCCAGAGGTTTGCTGTGGCTGAGGATAAACCCCAAGCTGCCCCCAGCTCTGATTTTTCTGTCCTGACAGCATTCCCGAGCTGGGGAGGGCCCCGGGGAGGTGCTGGCATCATCTGGTGCTGCCCCTGCTTTGGCTCTGCTGCTGCCCTGCTTTGGCTCTGGTCAAATCCTGCTTTGGCTCTGCTGCTGCCCTGCTTTGGCCCTGGTTCTGCCCTGCTTTGGCCCTGATTCTGCCCTGCTTTGGCTCTGGTTCTGCCCTGCTTTGGCCTTGGTTCTGCCCTGCTTTGGCCCTGGTTCTGCCCTGCTTTGGCCCTGATTCTGCCCTGCTTTGGCTCTGGTCAAGCCCCTGCTTTGGCTCTGGTTCTGCCCTGGTCAAGCCCTGCTCCGTTTGTTGGCAATGCCCAGCCTGACCAGCAGCAAGGCTTTTCTCTCCTGGCAGTTTCCAGCCTGACCAGCAGCAAGGCTGTTCTCTCCTGGCAGTTTCCAGCCTCACCAGCAGCAAGGCTTTTCTCTCCTGGCAGTTCCAGCCTGGCCCACGACTCGGGAGCAGATGTGGCTGCAGATTCTTCCCGTAGCATTTCCTGTGAGCTGCCCACAGCCCGGTGCCCCGATCTGCAGCAGCCAGGCAGAAATGGTAACTGTGATCAGCCTGAGCGCTCTGCAGGCTGGGCTGGAGCCTGTCCCTGCTCCTTGGTGTGCCTTCCTCCCGCTGCAGCTGTGATGTGACACCTGCAGCTGGAGCTGGCTGAGCCCCTGCCTTGGGCAGGAGCCTGAATTCAGTCTCACTCCGTGGCTGGTGTGAGCTTGGCTCCTTCAGAGGGGAAGGATTTGTGCCAGCAGGTTGTTTTTGTGCAGGGCTGTGGGACACCCAGGAGCTGGAAAGGGGAAAAAAAATACTTTAGAGTATAAAACAGTAACTTTCAGACAACTTTCCCATGCTGTGCAAACGTGAGGAAGGACTGCTGCAGCCCGTGTAGGATGGCTGTTCAGCTGAGAGGGATCTGAGCGCTCCTGTGTGGCAGGATGTGAGTGGGAGTCGCTGAAATCCATTCCCTTGTTCTGGTGGCACAGCTGTAATCGCAGCATTGTCTCTCCAGGCTGAGTGCAGCTCCTGCCTTTGACTCTCTAATGTCAATGCTGTGGTAATTCCATCTCCAAGGGAACTGGGAGCAGAGCTTGGAGCCACAAATTACCTCCAGAAATGACTCTCCTGAGTAACTGGGGTGCAGGTGCCACGTTTGGAATGGAAGGAGTGCAGAGGAGCAGCTTGCTCAAATCCAAACCTCTTCCAAAAGGAACGTGACCATTCTGGAGGGCCCTACTTTGTAATTCCAAAATTGAATTTAGGCTAATTAGTTTTGCACCCGAACTCTTCCTGCGCGCTTGAAACGTGCGGGTTTAATTGAATATTATTTAATAGAATAGTTTCCATAGCAACATTTGTATCACATGTGTCTTCTGCAGAGCCAAATGTATTCAGGAGAAAGCTCACTCTGCCCGGCTCTTTCCATCCTTACAGGGAGGAGGAGAATTCCCCCAGCCAAAGGTGGGGTCTGTGTGTCCTCAGCAGGGACACACAGGAGGCTGCGTGCTGGGAAACTGCTGACAGGGCACAGCCTCCCAGAGGTCCTGGAAACAGGAAAAATCAGCTTATTTGGGGAGGAGGGTTCTGTCCCAGACCACCAGGAGCTGTGTTTTGGGCACAGCCTCCCAGAGGTTCTGAAACCAGGAAAAAAATCAGCTTTTTTAGGGGAGGAGGGTTCTGTCCCACACCACCAGGAGCTGTGTTTGGGCACAGCCTGACACCTTGTTGGTCTGGGTGCTGGGAGCAGTGCAAATAAATCCTCCTGCAATGCCAGATGTGGCTCTGTTGGAGCAGAGATGATCCTGTAGGAGGGTCCAGCCTTCCTCTGGGAATGCAGAGCACACAGGCTGTGCTGGGCTCTGAATGCCAGGGTTTATCCAAGTGGGAATGCAGTGCACATAGGCTGTGCTGGGCTCTGAATGCCAGGGTTTATCCAGGTGGGAATGCAGAGCACACAGGCTGTGCTGGGCTCTGAATGCCAGGGTTTATCCAGGTGGGAATGCAGAGCACACAGGCTGTGCTGGGCTCTGAATGCCAGGGTTTATCCAGGTGGGAATGCAGTGCACACAGGCTGTGCTGGGCTCTGAATGCCAGGGTTTATCCAGGTGGGAATGCAGTGCACACAGGCTGTGCTGGGCTCTGAATGCCAGGGTTTATCCAGGTGGGAATGCAGAGCACACAGGCTGTGCTGGGCTCTGAATGCCAGGGTTTATCCAGGTGGGAATGCTGGGCTCCTCCCCTGGGTGCAGCATCTCCCATGGATGATGGAATTGGATCAGCCCTGCAGGGAGCCTCGATGGCCCCTGGACAGCAGAGATCCCCTGGAGGGAGGATGGGTCCTGGAAGGGATAAAGAACCCTGCCCCAGCTGGGTTTAACAGCTGCCCATGGACAGCAGAGATCCCCTGCAGGGAGGATGGGTCCTGGAAGGGATAAAGAACACTGCCACAGCTGGTTTAACAGCTGCCCATTGACAGAACACACCCACCCCTCCTCCCCGGAGTTATGAGATAAAGAAAAACTCCTCTTCAACAGGTTGGGAATAGAATCCATCTTGCATTTGCCACCCAAGGCACAGTCTCACACTTGGGTCTCACTCCCTGCTGGAGCTGAGCTTCCCCCTCGTGTGTCCACTCCTGAGCTCCTGTGGGAGCTGTCCCTGCTGGGACTGCAGCGCTGGCACTGTCCCTCTTTAGTGTGACCCTCCTTGAGGACAGAAATGGGATCTGAGCGGGTCAGGTTTCTGTGCTTGAAGGGCCCGAGCGGCCCAAAACATCTTCATGGCATCAGGGGGAAGGAATGTGGTGTCAGGGGTGTCACATGCTGAGCTGGGGCACCCCTGGGCAGCCCCTGCTGGATCTGCAGGAGTTCAGCTGGGGAGGGCAGGGAGCTGGGGCTGCACAGCTTTGCAGCCAGCTGTTTGTTCCTGGGAAATGCTGGAGCCGTGTCAGCAGTGCTCAAGTGTTTCTGGACTGATTTAAAAACTCGGTGAAAACCGCAGTGTTCTGGGCTGCCTGCTTCGCTTTGATTGGTGATTTGCTGGCAATGTTAAACTTCACCTGGAAGGAGGAGGGTGTAAAGCCTTGCAGGGTTTAATTGAGGGTTGGGTGAGAAGTTCCCTGTCCCACAGTGGCCACCTGGAACTGGGAAAATCCAGGGATTTTGTCCTGAGGGTTGTTCCTCGGGGAGCAGAGCCCCAGTGCTGGCTGCACACCCTCGTTTCAGGTGGGAGAACTCCTGGCTCGTGCTTACAGCTTTGGAGAAGCTCCTGCACAAAGCTCAGGACTTGTCCACTCCAGCAGAAACGTTTCGATTGGGGAAAGCTGCAGAGAGATTCGAGCGCTCAGGGTTTGCTGTGCTTGGTTTTAACTAAACTGAGTCCTGTGGCAGCTCCATTGAGGAGCCTGGTGCTGCACGTTGCCAGTGACACGTACTTTGACAAGTTCTGCACAGCTCTGCTTCTGTGAAACCCAGTGGGAGGAGAGGGAGAGTGGGGGAGAGACAATCTGCAGGACTGGAACCATATGGTGGGGGAGATTGGGTGCCTGAATACATGTGCCAGCAAGTTAATGTGGGGATTTGAGAGCCTGAGCTGTGAAAACTGGGAAGAGGAATGATGTAAGGCTGGGGGAAGGGGGAAGGAGAAGGGAAAAGTTGTCTGTATCTCCATTTGAAGCAGCTTTATTAATAAAACTCTGTTCACCTATGCAGCTCCTCTCAGTCTGGAAGTTGGAGCCAGGGAAAAACTGAACAGATTTCTCAGGCACCAGCTTCAACCTGCAGGATATTAACCCCACTGGAAATTCAGAGTTCTAGCGAGCTGCTAGATAAGGTGTTGGAATGTATTCACAGATATTAAGATTTCTCATTGCTTGGAGCTCGTCAGCGGCAGCAGCGATGGGATCCAGAACATTCCTTGGGAAGTTGGGGCGTTTTCCCTGAGCTGGTGAGGGGAGGGATCCCAGAAAATGCCAGGCAGGGCTCCAGCAGCTCCCTCTGGGCACTGGGGCAAGCCCCCCGTGGGTTCTGTGGGGCACAGGGTCCGTGGGATGAGCCCAGGGCGGTGTCCTGGGGCTGGGCTGGGAGAGGTGTTTGGCATTTGGTGCTGTCACCTTGTGTCACCCCTGTGACAGCTCTGGAGGAGGGAAAAGGAAGATTTGCAGCTCCCATGGGGGAATTATATTTTGTTTCTTTCAGTGTTTGACTTGTGGGAAGGGCATGGAGAGGTCAGGGGCTTCATTTGTTCCCAGAGAACCCCACCAGAATCCAAAGAGGGCAATGCTCAGAAATATTCCTGATTTTCCCCCAA
The DNA here is from genome assembly GCF_021018805.1 of Prinia subflava. Classification (NCBI taxonomy): domain Eukaryota; kingdom Metazoa; phylum Chordata; class Aves; order Passeriformes; family Cisticolidae; genus Prinia; species Prinia subflava. The sequence goes on from NC_086254.1 coordinate 24,173,918, forward strand.
AAGATTCTACAGGTCGTGATTTGGAGTGTGCAGCTCTTGTTCTGGTGCTGCCCCATTTTAGGGGGAGGAATGGCTTTTTTTGTGCTTTCCAGCCCGTTTTCAGGTAAATTACCTTCTGTGTTCTGCTGTGGAAGATGGGCTTAGTTTGTGAAGTGAAACAATTCCAAACGTTCTCATGGACTGAACTGGCTCCTGAACAAGTGCCTCTCACCCTTTTGCTATCCTGCTCTAAAGATGTTTTATTGTGACAAGTTTAAAGCAGATCTGACCCTTTTCCCTTTATCCCAAACACTTCCCTGACCTGCTGCTTGTGGATCCTGGCTCTCTTTTCCCCGTTTGCTCTTCCTTTGGTAGAAAAATCTGGGATTTCTGGAGGTGACAGCCCCAGCCCTGCCAGGGATGATTGTACAGGCAGAGAAAGAGAAAGGAAACCTGACCATAAACAGGTGAAATTGGCTCCTGGGTGGTTCTGCTGCCCTTCCATCATCAGTTCCTTTCCCAGTGGGAAGGAAATTTTCCTGCTGCTGTGCGTGGGCATTGCCCCGGCGTGAGATCAGGGATAAATAACATTTTACAGTGCCTGTGGAAACCCTTGAAAGAAAGTAACAGATGCAAGGGCTGCTCCTGAGACTGACATCTTAATTTGGGGCTGACATCTCAATTTGGTGTTGGTGTAGCTCCAGGAATGCCATGGAAGATGATGGACTGCTCCATTATCTTTTTGTCCGACTTCATCAAGTGCTGTCAGAAATACCAGTGAGAGTTCAGGCTGTTGCAATGAATATTGGTGGGTGTTTTTTTGTTGTTTTACTGATAATAATGTCACTTGTTTCGATTCAGAAGATCAGTGGGGTGAAATGAGTGGTATTTCCCCTCAGTAATGGCAGTGTAGGAGGTTAAATTGGCCCTTTATTTGCCAAGTGTTGTTTGTCTGGGGAGCCATCCATGGATTCTCTGTGTTTGGCGAAGGAAAATTCCCAGTGAATGTCTCCAGGAGGGTGAGGGGAGTTTGCTGATGTTCTGAGTTAACTCATCCCATCGAGTGGCACACCCCTGGCACGGTGCCTGTAAAATACAAGTGGCTCTCGCCTGTTAAACGGAGCAGAGGAAAGCTTTTATAGACATTTTAAATACCATTTCTGGAGTTTGGATCTTCCTAAATGTGAATAAACTCCTGAACTCTGTCTTTAATTACACAGCTGGGACGTGAGGAGTTCATACCTGGGTTTGTGCATTGGAGCTGAGGAGGAGAGCAGCCTGGAGAGGGCAGGAGGGCTGCAGGAGCCTCTGCAGAAGGGAATTCCACACGGGAAATATTGGCTCTGGAATCCTTGTTTTATTCAGGGTTTCCTTAAGTCAGTGTTGGGCTGTTCCCCTAATTCAACAGAAAAAAAAAAAATCACAGCATTGCCAGGACCTTGGACCTGGAATTGCAGCCCATGGGAGACTCCCAACCAAAGTCCAACAAAACACTCAAATGATTTTCCCTCTGCACCTTCAGGGTGTGAGCTCCCTGCCAGCCTCGGGCAAAGGGGCAGCATCTTTTTCCTAGAAAAGAAAAAAAAAAAAGACAAATTTCAGAAGAGAGCGAGGAATTTCTGGAGCACTGTGCGGTGCCTTTACTGTTTTTTCTGTTCCTAGAGGTTAGCAGAGTCACAAAAGGCAAATTCCTGGCAATATCCCAGGGCTTCTGGAAGGGATCCCAAGCTGCAGGAGGGAACTTGCAGCTCCTGCTTTGGAAAAAAGGCAAAGTTTGTGTTTATTTTTCAGCAGGTTCAGCGTCCCTGTGAATGCAGCTCACTGGAATTCTTTGGTTTAGGGCAAAGTGCAGAAAAACACAACAGAGGAATAAACCAGGGCAGCTTCCCCTGGAGGTTCACCTGTTCTGGGAGGAGGAATTTGCCAGATGAGACTTTGTGCTGCTGTTTGTGACCTCTGAAATAACAAACAGGGCTGGGATCGTTGGGTTTAGCAGTAAAATCTCTCTGCTTTCCTGGAGTGGGGTGGAAGCCACTTGTCTCAGTTTTTAAAACAGCCATTTTAGCCCCCCTGCCTCAGGAGCTGAAAAATAACCTTCCCCCCTCCAATTTCTCAATTTTTGGCTGTTTTCAGATGTTTTTTTAGATTGGTACCTGAACAAAAATAATGAGTGCATATTTAAATTGTGGCTTTGGTATGAGCTGTCACTGTGGTCAGTGATTTCTGATTCAATTCAAAGCCTTGCATTTAACAGAAGAGGCTGAGTGGGAAAAGTGGGGGGAAATGGGAAAATAATCCTTAAAAAAAAAGGAAAAAAAAATCCAGTTTCAGCTGGTGCCTGGCACAGGAGCAGCCTGGCCATGACCTAAATGCTCCTGCAGGCACATGAGTGTGGGGGTCTGTATGTGAGATAGGCTGGGGGAAATGATAAATCTGGGAGAAACAGCTAAAAACTGCTGGAAAAAAGTACAACCACTCAGTTAGGAACCTTTTTTGGGTTCAGCAAGGGAGTTACAGCTACTTTTCATGGACAGAAAGACTTTTTTGGCCTGTCAGGGGTCAGAGGATGGAGCTGGTGTTCCTTTGGGAGCTGCTGTGATCACTGAATTTGTGCTGACAGCCTGAGTGTTTTTTCTCGTTGTTTTGCTTTTGGAGTCCCACTGATTCTGGTGGCACTTTTGATTTATTTGGAAGCTGCAGGTGTTCCTGTGGAGCTGCTGCTGGGGTGTGGGCTGGGAGCAGTTGGCGAGGCTGGGAATTCTCTGAGCTCAAGGGGAGCTGTGGCCACAGCACCAGGAGGATAAAAAATCTGCCAGCGGTGGCAGGGGCTGGAGAGTTGGAAAAGTGGCTTTAAAACCACAGAGCCTCCAAACAGCTCGGATTTAAATTCAGTTTGACCCTGGGAGCAAAGGGACAGGGTGGTCCTGGGCTCTGCAGATGAAATAATCTGAAATAATCTGCTTTTTTCACTGTCAGGAATTCAGTTCCTGCTTCACAGAGTGCACAGAGGGTCACCTCACACCCCACAATTTCTGCTGCAGTGGAGTGGAGCTCCCCACAGCCTGGGCCTGTGTTCTCTCCCAAATTCTGCAAGTCCAGAGCTGAGCTGGGGTTTAACCTCTCTGTGAGTGCTGGGGACAGCCAGGCCAGGGGAGGTGCCACGTTTATTCTTTTGTGCCCCCAGATTTACCAGAGGTGCTGGCTGGTGTTCAAAAAAGCTTCAAGCAAGGGCCCCAAGAGGCTGGAGAAGTTCTCAGATGAACGAGCTGCCTACTTCAGGTGCTACCACAAGGTAAGGCACGAGGTTTGCACAGATTTTATTGCTGGTTATAAGATAATTGGTGTAATAGCAAGAAAAAAATCTTAATGTAGTACCAAGAATAAAATATTGTCACATATAAATAAATATAAATATAAATATAAATATAAATATAAATATAAATATAAATATAAATATAAATATAAATATAAATATAAATATAAATATAAATATAAATATAAATATAAATATAAATATAAATATAAATACAAATACAAATACAAATACAATACAAAATATATACATATATACATATATACATATATACATATATACATATATACATATATACATATATACATATATACATATATACAATAAATAAATATATAAATATAAATACAATATAAATATATATAAATATATAAATATATAAAATAAATAATTTAAGTTTTTTGTATTAGTTACCCTGAAAATTGAATTTTTTTTAACCCTTAAGTTCCTAAACTTTTGTGTGTGCTTTCCTTCAGTGAAGTAGAGGCAAAATAAATGTTCTTTGTAGCAAACATCTCTCCTTAACAGTTACTTCATTTCCAGCCATTGGTTCTGCTGTAAATTTGATTTCTGGATTTCCCCAGTGGCTGATTTGACAGGAATGAGTGATGGTCAAAGCCCAGAGTCAGTCACTGGGAACTCACACACAGATCCTGGGTGGGTTTTAGCAGAATTTTGCCAATCCTGTGGACAGAACCTCAAAAATCCCCAATTCCACCTTGGGGACACCTTCCCCCATCCCAGGCTGCTCCAAGCCAGGCCTTGGACACTCCCAGGGGTGGCTCTGGCTGATGAAAAATGGGAAAATTTTGATTTTCCGGGGTTGATTTGGATGTTGAGAACATTGTCAGGCAGGGATGTTGGGTGAGGCTGGTTTGGAGCCATCAGCTCTCCAAACTGACAGGTCTCCTTTATTTTTAACAATATCACTGAGAGGCAGCTAATGAATATTAAATGGCATTTCTGGGCAAAATGTGCTCGTTTATAAAGAGCACAGGTGGATGAAAATCAGGTGTTTTTTTTAAAATAAGCCTTGTAAATGTGTGAAATTTAAATGTGGTGAATGATGGAGCTTCTGAGAGTATTAAAAACGAGCTGCTGGAAAAGAAAAGGTATTGAATAGGGGCTGCTGCTCTGTATTAGCTGTAGTTGAATGATTCTTATGAAAATCACAGTTAATTATTGATAAAAACACCCAACAAAAAATGTGGCAGCGTCTTCAACACTCACTGCTTTCCACCTGCTTTTTACTGATGAAAATTCTGGTGCTGTTATTTATGAAAATGTTGGGATTTTGGTGCTCAAGCCCCCGTGCAGAGCTCTGGGGTGATCCAGAGTTGCAGTCTCAGCTCTGAGCTGTGACAATTCTGCGCTGTCACTCGTGGGCAGGAGAAGTTAATCCTGAAAAAGAAACCCCAAAACAAACCCCTGTGAAGGTGTCAAGTGTGCCATGAGCCTGTGCCAATAAATCCAAGGTCCAGGTGGGAGCAGAACCTCCCCTGCACATCCCCAGGGTTCCAGCAGTGCCCTGCCAGCAGGACGCAGGTTTTATTGGAATATTCAGGATTCTACTGGCACATCACAAAGCCAAAAGAATTAAGATTTTTTTTTCCCTTAGAATGAACTCCTGCCTGGGCTCTGGAGTGATTCTGAAATCTCCTGAGGAGCCCTCACTCAGCCCCAGGGCTGGGGAGAGCTTTAATCCATCCCAGACCCCCAGAGGGTGGGAAGGGAGGGGTGGATGGAGCTCATTTCTCACCTGCCTCCCTCACTCAGGTGTTTCCTTCTGAGCCTTTCCCTTTGTTCTGGGATGGATTAAGGTGCAGGAGTTTCTTGGTTTGTTGGTGCAGAGGGGCTGGCAGGGCCCTGGGGGTGGTGGCACCGTGGTGGCACCGTGGTGGCACCGTGGTGGCACCAGTCCCTGGGGCTGGGAGTGCAGCTCCTTTCTCTCCCCACCTGAATTTTGGGTCCCCAGCCCTGTCCTGGAGGTGCTTCTGTTATTTTGGAGAGTCCCATTAGTTTGAATTTGGATTTGTCCTTGTCTGCTGCTCTGCACAGAGCCTGAGTTTGGACATCCTCACCGCTGGAAGTGCAAAACAGAAATAAACACTTCATTTTTTTCTTTTGTCTAATATTAACCTTTAAACCCTTTCTAATCTAATCTTGCTCTATTTTTTAAAAAAGTGGAAAGGTCACAGTGCCCTAAAATAAAGGTCACGTGAGAACAGGCATCTGCAGCTGAGGGAGTGAACTGGGAATTTGCATGCACAAAGCAAATTGCCCACTTAATTCCTTTGGTCCCACAAGGGAGGGAAAATAATAAAATAATTAGGATCCAGGCTACAAAATCTGCACAGAGTTGCTTTTTCAGGACTGATTTTCACTTGTTAAACGTAAATAAGCAACCACCAATTGCCACATTCTTGAACAAACTAATACTGGAGGAAGGAAGAAATTCTTATTTCTTTTGACTTTGTGATGTGCCAGAAGAATCCTTAATATTCCAATATTCCTTAATATTGCAATAAAACCTGAAGTGATTGTGTCCTGCTGACAGGAACACACCGAGCCCTGGAGGGGTTCTGAGCTTTAATCCGATTGTTTTAATCTTGAAACAGCAGAAGTCATTTAAAACAGCCTTTTCTGTCTGGTTATGGAATAATCCCTTCGGAAAATTGGATTGTGGAACTTGTAATTGTTTTCCAGGCAAAACTGTATCGGTAGCAAATGAAATGTTTCAGGTCTGAGCGCTCTGCTGAGGAGGAGCTGTTGCACATTTCTTTAATGATTGCTATCACTCAGCTAATAATGGAATTAAATAATGCAGCCTAGCTGGGGTGAGGCGTCAGGGCTGGGAGAGAACTGAAGGAACTTTTCAGGGGGTTCTGGTGTCTCCACTAAAATTCTGCCCAGGGGGCTTGTGGAATATTTGAGGAGGGGAGGAGATTCGAGGAGATTCGAGGAGATTCGAGGAGATTCGAGGAGATTTGAGGAGATTTGAGGAGATTTGAGGAGATTTGAGGAGAGGAGATTCGAGGAGAGAAGAGAAGAGAAGAGAAGAGAAGAGAAGAGAAGAGAAGAGAAGAGAAGAGAAGAGAAGAGAAGAGAAGAGAAGAGAAGAGAAGAGAAGAGAAGAGAAGAGAAGAGAAGAGAAGAGAAGAGAAGAGAAGAGAAGAGAAGAGAAGAGAAGAGAAGAGAAGAGAAGAGAAGAGAAGAGAAGAGAAGAGAAGAGAAGAGAAGAGAAGAGAAGAGAAGAGAAGAGAAGAGAAGAGAAGAGAAGAGAAGTTAATTAGCAATATATAAGAGACAATTCTTGGGTAATCTGCAGTTTCCCTTGCAGGAAATGCAAATGTGCTCAGCCTAAATGTCAAGGTGGTTGCTGTCCTGAATGGGGAAAAATCTGATTTTATTTCCCCTTGCATTCGAATCCTTTCTTGGTGCCTGAGAGAAATCTCCTGCAGTGGAGCTGGGCAGTTTGTGCTGGGGCTGCCTTGCCCCAGGGAATTCCTGACAGGTTTGTGAGCTGGGGTCGGGTGGGCAGTGGGGGATCTGCTCCCGTCACAGCATTCCTGGAAGAGAGGGAAAAAAACCCAAAACCTCGTGCAAAATTAAGCCAAATTAACAAGTCTCAGTTTTGACTCTTCACAAAATCTTCAACCTGGAGGCTGGGAAAAGCTGAGTTCTAAATTTGGCAGCTCTGCTGAAGGTTTGTGTGCTCCCCACGGGACGCTCCTTCCATTACATCCTCCTGCTGCTGCCCCCGGAATGAGCCTCTGGACACGGGCTCTGTGATTTGTTTTTATTTTGGGGAGATGTTATCCATGAACTGCTCTTTGTTCCTCCCCTTCACAGCAGGAAAAGCTTTTCCAGGGTCTTGTCTGGAAGTGTGAGTAATTTAAGTAAAGAATTCCTCCTCAGCCAAATCTCGGAGCTCATGGGTTGTGAGGGTGAAAGGTTCGTGTTAGAAAAATAAAATCACTGTGTTATGTATTTGTTACAGCTGTGTACAAGCTAATACCAAATTTTATATTTTTTGGGGGTGCAAAAGCTATTTTCCCAATCATTGTTTGGCAGCCAAACAACAGAAATCTGCGTTTCTGAATCTTTAACACCAAAACACTTTCTGATAACGAGGACTGCGATTTTATTTTTGCTTTTTTTAGGAGTGGACCATTCTAACAAATCCTCAACTTCTCCTCAAAAAAAAAAAAAAAAAAAGAAAAAAGTATAAAAGAACTGTTTTTTCCTCTGTGCTGGAGCTGGGAGTGCTGGAACTCCACGTGGGTGAATCCTTTAGATTTCCCCCTCTCTGTGGTTCTGCTGCACCAGGCTGGTCTTGCCCGTGGTGTGAACATTGCCCAGGCTGGGGGGAGCCTCAGTTCCACCTTTCCCGTGGCTGGAACTCCCTGAGGATGGTGTCACACTGATGCCTTGTAGGGCTGAGAGAGCTGGAGGCCGTGGCTGCTGCGTCTCCCAGGGGAAAATGGAATTTTCCTTGGCATTTTCCAGGTGGTTCCTTGTTGCCATGAATTTTCCTGGTTTGCCGAGCGTTCATATTAAAGGAGAAATGTGCAGTTTCTCACGCTGGTGAATGTAAACACAGGACCATGTTTTGTAAACATTGGCAATGTCATGAATTCCTTCTCCAGGAGAAGGGGACGTTGAATGAGCCTCCTTGACCAATGTGGTGGAGAGGTGGGGATACCATTCTCCAATCCATGGTCACCTTGCCACAGATATATAATATTAAAATAAACTAAAGGGTGAGTCTTCTGCCCTGCCTGCTCTGTCCACCCAGATCTGTCTCCCCAGTCTCATTTCTGATAGTTCCTGGCACGGCTGCAGCTCCTCCAGAGCCATCGCAGAGGTTCAGAGCCTGCTGGTGCTGCTCACCTCCTTCTCCCTCTTCTCCCTTCTCTCCTGCCCCTGCCCGAGCCAAGCATGGACAGATCTCTTCCCAAGCTCCCCCAAAATTGTTAAAACCCCAAATTGTGCTTTTCCAGGTCACGGAGCTCAATAACGTGAAGAATGTCTCGAGGCTGCCGAAAAGCACCAAGAAGCACGCAGTGGGAATTTATTTCAGTGATGACACCTCCAGAACCTTTGCCTGTGACTCAGGTGGGTGAAACGGCCACGCTCCTTAGGAAACCTCAGAGCTGTGAAATTGTGAATATTTTGTACCTACACGCAGATTTTCTGGGCATTTGTACAGAACTTGAGGCAGATGAGTGGTGCAAGGTGCTGCAGATGGAGTGCCTGGGAACACGAATTAATGACATTAGCCTTGGAGAGCCTGACTTGTTGGCATCTGGAGTAGAGAGGGAGCAGAGTGGTAGGTACAGAAATATTGACTTTTGAATTCTTAATTGCATTATTTTCAAGCCTTTTAGACCGTACGTTATGGATATTGGAAATAAAGGGGAGCTAAACTCTTTTTTCAAGCCCTCTTTGCTGTTTTTGGGGGGGTTGGTTTTGGTTGTTTGGGGGTTCATTTTTGGCTTTTGGTTGCTACCAGAGATAATAAATAAGTTATCTAGAATTATTTGGGGGTAGCACTTCCCTTTCTCAGATGAGTTAGTTGCTCTTGGAGAGGGGAGCTATTTGTTGTGTGGCTTTTTGGTGAGATGTCAGCGACTGAGGCTTTGTAAAAGAATAATAAATAACAGTAATTACATGCAAAACCTGAGCCCGTGGCTACTGCACTTTCCTGTGCAAATGAGCTCATTACCTGCACGAACAATGGATTTATGCACACACAACTTTATGAGCTGTTTGCAAACACCAGGATTGTGCTGGTGCACCTCTCCTCAGCCTCTGAGTGCACACACAAATATTTGATGCCCTTTGGGTGCAGCATTTGACTGCCCCAAACCGTGGGGTTCACAGAGTTACAGGAAGGAATTCTTTGTGTGGGAATGAATAGTGGAAATAACAGTGGAAATAGAGATGGAAAATAGGAAATTCCTTGATTGTCTTGCACATGTGCTGGGCAGGGAATTTTAGACTAACCTTTTGTTTTTCTCCCAGAGAGATTCAATGTGTATTTGATGCCATCCCCTAATTTAGATGTGCATGGGGAATGTACCTTGCAGATAACATTTGAGAATATCTGTCTTTGGGACATCCACAATCCCAGAGTCAAACTCGTCTCCTGGCCGCTAAGTGCCCTGCGGCGCTACGGGCGGGACCCGGCCTGGTTCACCTTCGAGGCGGGCAGGTAGGTGCAGGGAGTGCTCCTGCTTTGCCCTCCTGGGGCTGCTTGCACCTTTTCCAGAGGGTTTCCAAGCAGAAGATGTGGGGTTGTGTTTTATCTTCTTTTCTGCCAGGGCCGGGATTAAATGCTCGAGGTGGTATCTCATGTTCGGACTGAGATGTTTGTTAATCCTCGTTTTACAAGCTGTGAGTGCTGCAGCACTTCTGCTAACAAACTGAAAATGGAGCCTTAGCTCTCTCTCTGCAAGGCCTTTTAAGGATAAACTGTCCAATCATGAAATGGCACCTGAATTATTTTTACTTTTAACCCAATAACCAGCCACCCGTGGCCCACAGTGTGGATTTTTCTGTTCAATTACAAAATATCACCCAGAGCCATGGAGAAGAAGGTGAAAAAGGAGGACTGGCCTCTGCCCTAAATCCTCCACCTTGCTTTATATATATTACTCTGTTCTGAACCCTTAAACTCTGAGTTTTCCACCCTGTGATGTCACACACTTCTATCCAAACCCCACAATCCCAGCGCTGTCACCCAATTTTGGGGTCCTGTTCCACGGCCTCAGGTCAGTGCAGTGTTCTCTTGGGGGTCAGTTCCAAAGGATGGCCTGAAACAGACTTGGAGAAACAGAACTGTGAAAGATGAATATATGGAACATGTAAATATGAAAATAGAACTGTGAAAGGTGAATATATGGGACATGTAAATATGAAAATAGAACTGTGAAAGATGCATTGTAGCAGGACTCACAAGGGGTATTTTAATGGATGATTGGCTTAGAAGCGTTGGCAGCATGGTGTGGCAAAAGCTGAAAGGCCAAGAAACACTTACAATGGATTGTAATTAGGAAATAGTTTGGTTTCTGATTGTGATTGTGTGAATTGTAACATCTGTGCTGTCCCACCCTTCTCATGAGGCTGGAAATGGAATAAAAATCTTTTCAAACACCCCTCAGGTGACAATAAGGGAGCTGATCTTAAGCCAAAGGCCAGTCTGGACCCATTGCTTCAAAAAACCCCCAAATAATTAAAATATTGAGACTATGAACCACCAAATAAAACCCCATTAAAATTCTGAAACAAATATAAACCACAGTTAAAATGCTGAAACAAGTATAGACCCCCAAAAAGCCCAGATAAAATTTGTATTTATTGTTTCAAGGGGAAGACAGAAGTCTGCAGAACTCATTAAAACTCCAAAAGGGGAAGACAAATTAATCCTGCCTGGCACAGATTCCAGAGAGAGCCTAAATATAAAAAATCTGGGTCTTGTGCAGGAACTCTCCAGAGCTTTTGCACTCGTGAAGGAGCAGCAGGGTCTGTTTGGAGGGAGTAACCCAAACACGGCCTGGAGCAGTGAGTGGCACCAGGGCTGCCAAGAGGCAGCAATGACGCCCTCTGGGTTTTGCCTTTTTTCTTTTCTGTGTTCTCTGTACTCTTGGCACATCTATTTGTAGCTCTGTAGCCTGTTGTGTTCATGGCTGCTTTTCCCAGGAATTTTCCGTGGCCTTTCCCTAGGTAGAAACACAAAAATTCCAGAGCTCCAAGCCCCAAGGGTACCAGGCTATCTTGGTTCTTCCTGGGGACCAAAGTTAAGAAGAATTTTTTAAGATACATTTCATGGACAAAGTGCAGCCAGTGCCAAGGGGGGACTCCAGAGAAGGAAGCTTGACCTGGAGGGGATTGCATCAGCATTGTCCACCTAATTGGGGCTTTTTATTAATTATGTTCATTTCCTAAAACGTACAGAATGTACTCACCCTTGTGGGAGTGGGCTTTTGTGGGCGTAACTGGCCCAGATGAAGATGCTCTTTGACGTGGGTTTGATCCTCCTCACTGGAATGATCCCAGTTCCATTTGCAGGCTGAGGCAGCAGCAGGGAGGTGGGAATGAATCCCTCTGCTCCTCCTCACCCCCCTTGCGTGCAGGAGCGCTCCCAGAGCAGCACGGGGAGGTTTTTCTGGAAGCTTCCCCTGCCCCTGGCTGCCCTGTGCTCTCTCTCGCAGGATGTGTGAGACGGGAGAAGGGCTCTTCATCTTCCAGACCAGGGAGGGGGAGGCCATCTACCAGAAGGTTCACTCGGCGGCGCTGGCCATCGCCGAGCAGCACCAGCGCCTGCTGCAGGGCGCCAAGGACGCCGTGGTGAGGAGCTGCCCGCGCTGGGGCGGGCACGGGGCGGGGGCCAGGGCTGGGCTGCTTCGGGGGATCGTTATTATTATTATTGTTTATTATTATCATCATTATCATCATCATCGTCATCGCCATTATCATTATTATCATTATCGTCATCATTGTCATCATTATCATAATCATCATTATCATTATCGTCATCACTGTCATCATCATTATCATCATTATCATTATCATCATCATTATCATCATCATTGTCATCATCATTATCATTATTATCATTATCGTCATCATTGTCATCATTATCATAATCATCATTATCATTATTGTCATCATTGTCATCATCATTATCATCATTATCATAATCATCATATCATCATCATTGTCATCATCATTATCATTATTATCATTATCGTCATCATTGTCATCATTATCATCATTATCATTATCATCATCATTGTCATCATCATTATCATTATTATCATTATCGTCATCATTGTCATCATTATCAACATTATCATTATCATCATCATCATCGTTGTCATCATCATCGTTATCATTATTATTTTAATTACCATTGTCATTATCATTATTATCATTATTATAATCATCATTATCACTAGAAGTATCATTATCAGTTATTATCGTTACCGTAATCATCATTATCAGTAGAATTACCTTTATTTTTTATTGTTATTATCATAATCACCCTCATCAGTATAATTACAATTATCACTTATTATTGTTATCCTAATCACCGTTATCAGTATAACTATCGTTATCATTTATTATTGTAGTAATCATTGTTAGCAGTATAATGAAAATATCTATTATTATTATCAGTATACTTTTCATTATAATTTATTATTATCATAATGATAATTATGAGTATAATTGTCATTATCTATTATTATCATAGCCATCATTACAATAATAACAATAACAATAATGACAATAATAACAACAGTAATAACAACAATAGTAACAATAATAATGACAATAATAATAACAATAATAATAATATTGTGATTAAATTCTGCTTGATTATAAAATTTAGGGCAATATGGATAACTGGAGTTCCTGTTCCAGGATAAAAACAACAAGGACACTCTCCTCGGTTTTTGTGGGTGCAAAGTTATCAATAAGTGTGAATCAGCTCCTGTCAGTGCACAGTCTCACTAATTTCCTGTAATTAATCAGCATCCTGAGTTTGTTTGGAAGCGTTTCTCACCAATCTGTTTGATTGAATTTTGAATCCTGCTCACTTTTCCACGTGCTGAGCAGAGTCTGTGCCCCGGGGAGGGTTTGGGAGCAATCCGAGGCTCCCTGGAGGAGCTGGACTCTGATTTTCCAGAATTGTGAGAGGAGCTCCCCTGCAGCCAGCACTGCTGCCCTTTCCCAGCAAAATGTCCTCTAAACCATCTTTGCTGGTTTGACTTTTTCCTTTAAAACCAAGAACCTCTCAGCTCTCGTTAATGATGGGAGTTCTTGTTCAGAAATATCTAAATTTATCTTCAGTGGAGACAGATGGACGGATGAGACGAGCGCTCAGCAGCGCCTAAATTAAGCAGATTAAAATTAACCATCAGCACAACTTCACTAACATTTGTAGCCCAGCAGGGCCAGAAGTGATGGGGGAACCTGTTGAGAGAACAATTTCATTTTCACAAAGCAGGACAGTGGACAGGTTTACAGGCAATTCCGTGTTTGCCTTGCATTTGTGGAATAACATCTCTGAGAGATGATGTAAAATCTCCACCTTCCAAGCACTCCCAGACTCACCAGAGGCAGAGTTCAACAGGCAGCAGCTGCACAACCCCTAGAAAAGCTTTTTCACCAACTCTGTGTCGCACCACAACCTTAAATCCAATTTTACAGACCCTGCAGTGCCAGCTTTCTGCCGTGCTGGTGCTGCCCCACTGCCACAGGCTGTCCCTGGCTGTGGGAAACAGAAAAAGCAGAAAACTCTCAGAGCTGTGCAGAGACAGATACAGGAACAAGTAATAAAATAATAAAATGCAATAATAAAACTGTGTTTCTGTGCTGTGTAGGGGTAGGCCTTAGCAAGCAGAAAAATATGTCAGGCAAGATAAAAGCCTAATAAAGAGGCTGTGTGCTTTGTTTATGGAAGAGGATAAAAAGTTTCTGAATAGCAAGAAATATAAAACTTCATGGAATAGGACAGATAATGTTAAAAGAGAAATGGAACTAGAAACAAGTTTCAAATGACGGCCTTGCAAATAGACTAGATACTTTAGAGAAACAGAACTATGAAAGATGCATGTATGGCACATATCAGTAGGTAAATAGAGCTATGAAAGATGGATATATCGAACATATAAATATGAAAATAGAACTATGAAAGATGAATATATGGAACATACAAATGTGAAAATAGAACTATGAAAGATGTGTTGTAGTGGGACCCACGAGTGGGTAATTTTAGATGATTGGCTTTAAGGCATTAACAGCATTGTGTGGCAAAAGCTGATAGGCTAAGAAACATTTCTAATGGATTGTAATTAGGAAATAGTTTGGGTTTTGATTGTGATGGTGTGAATTGTAACATCTGTGCTGCTTCACCCTTCACATGAGACTGGAAATGGCACAAAAATTTTTAAACACCTCTCGGTTGCCCCATCTCTGGGTCAGATAAAGGGACAATCTGACACAAGTGCAGTTTTAATTGATTTATGCAGATGCCTGTAAGCCATTAACAACCTGCTACTGGCCAGGAAGTTTCACAAAGCCAATAACACAGGGAATTGGGGCTGTGCTGGCCAGACCCGGGCTGTTGCTGTGGCTCATTGTCCCTGTCCCGAGGCTGGGGGTGCACTGGGAGCTCCGGGAGGGTCTCTCCCGTGCCCGGGCGTGGTTTGGAGGTGTCTGTGTCCAACAGTGCCCTGTGTCCTGCCCTGCAGCTGCAGCTGAGGAGGAGCGAGCGGGCGGCGTCGCTGGGCACCGTGGTGCCCCTGCCCCGCAGCGCCTACTGGCACCACATCCCCCGGCAGCGCAGCACCGGACACCTGCCCGCGCCCGCAGGTAAGGACACGGCTGGCACCGGGGCTGGGGGGGCAACGAGACTGGGGGGACACTGGGCCTGGGGGACTGCCCTGTCACACCTGGCACTGAGCCTGGGGTGGCACCGAGCCTGAGGTGGCACTGAGCCTGGGGGACTGCCCTGTCACACCTGGCACTGAGCCTGGGGGTGGCACTGAGCCTGGGGTGGCACTGAGCCTGGGGGACTGCCCTACTCACTGGGGACAGGGGTGTGTCACACCCTGCCCGGGGTGGCACTGAGCCTGGGGCACTGCCCTGTCACACCTGGCACTGCCTGGGGGTGGCACTGAGCCTGGGGTGGCACTGGGCCTGGGGCACTTCCTTGTCACACCTGGCACTGCCCAGGGTGGCACCGAGCCTGGGACACTGCCCTGCTCACTGGGGACAGGGATGTGTCACACCCTGCCCGGGGTGGCACTGAGCCTGGGACACTGCCCTGTGCAGTGTGTCACACCCTGCCACTGTGCGGGGTGGCACTGAGCCTGAACTGCTGCTCTGCACAGCGTGTCACACCCTGCCCGGGGGTGGCACTGAGCTTGGGGCACTGCCCTGTCACACCCTGCCCAGGGGTGGCACTGAGCTTGGGGCACTACCCTGCACACTGTGTCACACCCTACCACCACCCTGGGGTGGCACTGAGCCTGGGGCACTGCCCTGTCACACCCTGCCACTGCCCAGGGGTGGCAGTGAGCCTGCACTGCTGCCCTGCTCGCTGGGGACAGGTGTGTCACACCTGCCACTGCCCAGAGGGTGGCACTCCAGTCTTCAGACTCGAGGAAGAATTGCTCCCGGAGCAGGAGATGCTCAGACCTCGGAGGAGCTGGGCTGAAGTCAGCACCGTGGAGCTGTGTTTGTGTTCAGGATTAAAGAGCACAACCGGGAAAAAAACCCAAAAAAACCAAAAACAAAACAAAACAAAATTAAAAAAAAGAAAAAAATCCTTAAAGGAGCTGTTTTTCCCAGGTCTTTCTTTCCGACACTAGAGGGGGCAGGCAGCACACGGAAAGCTCCACCAGAGCAGGGATGGAGGGATGGAGGGTGAGGGCTCAGAGCTGCTCCATGGTGAGGGCACGGGAAGAGGAGCTGCCGGTGGCCCTGCAGAGCCCTTCATTAAATCAGTAATTCAGCACTGAGATAAATTCACCCAGACTGCACAGGTACAAATAACCACAAATAACAACGTGGTTTATATTTAGAAAAAGCCCCTTGCTTGTTAGACTGGGAAAAAAGGATATAAAAGAGCATTTTTGCATTTTAAATGCGAGTCAGAACTTTGGAAAAAAAAATTAATTTGCTTTGTACAAGTTTCTGTCCTGAAGGAAGCGGTAAAGAAAATCTGCATGGTATTTCTGAGCTGGAGCAGCAGATTTGGCAGGGTTAGATTTAATTAATGAATCTGTGTGTTAATCACTGACTGGGGTGCCTGTGATTAACTGGGGTTGTTCTGTTTTTTCCATCTCTAAGATGTGTCCAGCCCGGTGAAGCTCCAGCGCACGGACACTTTCCCAGCCTACAGGTCAGAGCATCGATAAAATCCAGGAGGATTTAACTGTACAAATTCTTTGTCCTCTGAGCAGCCCCCGGGGGTGACAGTGGTGATGCCAACCACGGCTGGACGTGCACAGAAGTTCAGCTTGGACAGAAAATTCCTGCAGTACAAAGGATTTTTTTAAACTTTGCCAAAAGCAGAAACTCTTCTGTGGATCCTGGGGAGAGGAACCAAACCACCAAACCCTCGGGTGATTCTTTTGTATTTACAGCTGCACAGAGGAGATCCCTCCCCAAACACCTCCCACTGGTTTTGTAT
This sequence comes from Prinia subflava, assembly GCF_021018805.1. Taxonomy (NCBI): domain Eukaryota; kingdom Metazoa; phylum Chordata; class Aves; order Passeriformes; family Cisticolidae; genus Prinia; species Prinia subflava. Next base: position 24,190,417 of record NC_086254.1, read on the forward strand.
GATAGGTACCCTGTAAATACGTGAGACTCCTGCTGTGCTGTGGTTGTTTTGTCTCCTGACACTGCCCTGTCACCCTGGCTTGTGGCAATGCTTATCTTTAGTTATTCCCATTATTGTTACCCTGCTCCTCATCTCTGGGATGGTGACCAGTTTGAAGCAGCTCTTGGACACAATTTTTTCCTGTTTGAAGACTGGATTGATTTATTTTAAAAGAATCTCCTCTTTCTTGTATTTATTTCCATCTCTGTAAACATTGAAAATAAAAAAAACCACACAATTTGTGGCGCAGTGTCTTTTGTCATTCAATTAGCACAAGTTCATTTTCTTCTAGGACAGGGTCGTGGTTTGGGGCTTTGAGTTCAAAACAGCAAAAGGTGAATGTGGGATTCCCATGTGCAGGAAAATGTGGCTTTGAGTTCAAAACAGCAAAAGATAAATGTGGGATTTTCACATGTAAGAGCAGAACTGCAGGGGAGGGAGGCTCTCAGGAAAGCCAAACCCTGAGAGTGGTGTTGGACAACTGCTGGAAATAAATCCTGGAGCTGCTGGGAGAAATGGGATGGGTCACATCATCTCCACCTCCATTTAAAGGGATGAAGGGACATGGATTTGCACCAGGGCTTGCTAAAAGTCCCTCAAACCTCGAGGTATTTTTATCACACTTCAAACCTTTTTCTTAAATAAAGGAGATCTTCCATTTTTTTGCTTGATCAAGATTTAATAAAGCAATTTTTGCCTCCTCGAGGGAAGGCAGTGATTGAAGTGGGTTGATTTAACATTTGTCTGAGTGAAACACCTTTTATTTTTCCAGCCTTCACTGCTGTCAATGCTTATTCTTATAATTGTGTTTAGTTTTCCTTTCTCTTACAGCAGAGAAGCATCATTAATATTTAAGCCGGCGAGCAGATCTTGCAGTTTGTGACTTGCAGCCAGATTGGCATTAATTTAAATAGTCACAGAGATGAAATTAATTCGAGGAGAGCTGCTGAGCACTTGTGGGGAGTGCATAACAACCCTGCAGCCCCAGGCTCTGAGACCAGGGGCAGGGTGTGAAATCTGTACTCATTAACTTCCACCAGGGCAGATTGATCCTCTGTTTCCCTCAGCACTAATGAACCATCCTCTGGTTTTTTGGGAATATTCTGCCCCTGCCACGAGCCCTGTCGTGTTTGAAGAAAAGCTGGTTCCAAACAGAGGGCTCTAATTAGAACCCAGGCTCGGCTCTATTGATTGCCCCACACTTCTGCATGGATTTACAAATGCCAGGGGAAGTTTGTTGTGGTTGTTTCTTGTTGCCTACGGGTTCTGGTTTTGAAATTCCAAAAAAAAAAAAAGGGAATTAGGTGCTGAGCATTCAGGGTGATTGGTTTTTCCGTGAGTGCTTTCCCAGCTTTTAAACACTCTGGGAATCTTGCAGGTGGAAGGAGGGGAGGGGTTCATCTGCTCTAAGCCATCACAAAACTTACTTTTTCTGGTAAAATGAATGGTGAAATGAATTTTTGGTTTTCCAGCCTCAGGATAAAGGGAATAAGGGAATAAGCAGGAGCATCTGGATGTGTTTCTGTCTCTGTCCTGATGCCTTGGGAAGGCTGAGCTGGAACAGAGTGTGCAGAGCTGAGAATAAAGCAGGGATTTATTGAAAGGCCTTTAGGGCACACCTTGGGCAGGACAAGAGCCTGGCCAGGGCTGCATCCAAGGTGGACCCAAAATGGGCACAAAATGGACACAAAATGGTCAAAAAATGGGCACAAAATGGACACAAAATGGACACAAAATAGACCCAAAATAGACCCAAAATGGTCACAAAATGGATGGCACAAAATGGATGTGAGACAGGAGGTCTCACACTTTGATAAGTTCTGGTCCATTTGCACACTGGGGTCGAATTGTCCAGCTCCAGCTCCAGGCTGGGAGGTCCCATCCTTCTCATTCCTCCCTGCAGCCCCCCTTGTTTGTGCTTTGGGGCTGAAAGTTGTCCTTGGTGTGCAGCAGGAGAAGGATTTGTTTTGTGTCCCTGCTGTGTGCAGAGCTGAGTGCCCCTGGCTGTGAGCTCAGAGCTCACCCTGGGCAGCGCAGAATCTGAAATATATGAGAGATAAAACTCCAGGCATCCCCGGGGCGCGATGCCGGCGGCTGCCGCGGGGTGCCAGCCTTGCCCTGGGACCCGCACCCGGGACTGTCTCTTTTTTTTGGACAGAAAACCCCCAAAAAGCCTCACACGGGTTTGGTTATCCCTGCTTTGGGACCCTCCCCTGCCCCGATCCCTCTGCGCTGCTCAGCGCTGGGGACAGCGGGAGCGCCCGCGGTGCTCCCGGGGGATTTTGAGTTTTATGTGCCCAGGTGAGGAATCCAGCGATGCCCACATGGACCCGGCATTCCACTCCTGTTTCCAGTCCAGCTCTTCACTCTTTGCTGCCCCTGGGTCCCTGGCAGAGCCCCGGGCCAGGCTGGAGCACCCGGGGGCAGCGGGAGGGGTAAATCCCAGGAGGAGCGGCTGGGTGGCTCATCCTGGAGAAAAGAGATGGAATAAAGATTTACAAATACCACCCAGGGGATTTAATATATTGTAATTAAACACTCCCGGTCTCTGCTGTGCCCACAGCGTGCACTTTGGTTTTTCCCATGGTCAGACATGGAATGAGGCCGTTCAGCCAAAGGATGAAAAGCAGTGAAAGGCACAGAAATTTCAGATTGCCGATGATTCCATAACCCCTGTGCCTGCTACATCAAATATTCCCGACTCTTTGCTGTGCATGAGGTGCAGGCAGGAGGTGTGCTGGGATACTGCAAATGGCTGAGCACCTAAAATCAGCTCTACCTCAGTTATTCCTGACAGGGGATGTAGCTGTGGTTAAAATAGATGTTAAGTTGTGGCTGTAAACGGGAAATGAGAAATTAAAAAAAACCCCACAATGTGCTGGGACAGAAAAATAAAAGCTGCTGATTCTGATTCTCTGATTCTCTGATTCTCTGACTGAGCTGGGGTTTCACAGGAGAGCTGGTTCTGAATTTTTGGATGCTCTCTGGTGAGGCTGACGCCTCCCTGGGCTGCTCAGGGATGATGCTGGCACAGTTCTCACCACCCACCCTCCGCTTGTTTTCCATCATGGAATCATTCAAACGCTTCTGGAAATTGAAATTGGCAGGGAATGCCCTCCTGGATCAGAAGAGCAAACCCCAGGCTGTCCTGCCAATGCACACACATTTGTTTTCCTGAAATGCAAGGTGCAGAACTGCTTGCCCAGACATTCTCCCTCTGCTGATCCCTTTCCTGTGAGCTCCAGACCGTCCTAGCAGATAGTGAAATTCCCTGTATCCCCCCGAGCAGGGCAGGATGCTGACTCTCCATCCTGCACAGGAGTTCTGGGACCCCTAGGACAGCAGAAAGGACGGAGCTGAGCCAGAGCCCTGCTCCTCACAGAGATCTTTCTCTTTCCAAGCAGGATCTTTCTCTTTCCAAGCAGGATCTTTCTCATTCCAAGCAGGATCTTTCTCATCCCAAGCAGGATCTTTCTCATTCCAAGCAGGATCTTTCTCATTCCAAGCAGGATTTTTCTCATTCCAAGCAGGATTTTTCTCATTCCAAGCAGGATTTTCCCCTTTTTCCTCCCAGTTTGGTTGGTTTCAGGGTAACCTGTTCCCCTCTGTGTGGGGATACCCCGGGTAGGGCAGAGCCTTGTCCCCTGCTTTGGTGAGGTGTCCTGAGAGCTCAGGATTGATTTGTGCTGCTCTCCCCATTAACTGCCATCACTTCAGCTGTCACGTTTGAATTTATTCACTCCCAGGAAAAGCGTTTATTTGCCTGGCCTGTGGAGTGGGGAGGCAGTGATTGGCCATGCCATCAGGAGATGCTGATCTCCATAGAAATCCTCTCCTTCCTGACACGAATGGGAATTATGCCCCTGAAACTGCATTAGTTCCACTCCTCAGGCAGGGACTGCAGGAGGCAGCCGGAGGAGCAGCTGCAGTAATTTCAGTGGGGTTTAGGTCAGAGGGGTCTGAAGGGGTTCTACCTGCAGGGTTAGGGCAGGGAAAGAGTAAAGGAAGAGTAAAGGAAGAGTAAAGGATGAGTAGAGCTCCTCCTCTTGGAGCTGTCTCACTCTGGAGATGCTGGAGTGTCTCCAGCAGGCAGACCAACAGCCAAACCCAACTTTTGGGGAGCAGATTGAAATAATCTGATATAATCTGATTGATCCCTGTTTGGGTGCTGAATACCTTCACTGCTGAAGGCAGCCTTGTTCCCTGAGCTCCCAGGGAGGGCCACTTCACTGTGCCTTTATTCCCGGGCCTCTTCGTGGACATTGTTGTTCTTGCACTGGAAAAAACCAAAAACCACTCCAATGTGTTTGGCTGATCAATCGTCCCAACAAAATATAAATTATTCCAGAGGGCCCGTCCACATCAGCACACGTAAATCTGCTCCTTAAATATGTGGTAGAGCCTTCCCCCTGAGGAGGCTCTGGAGCTGTGGAAATGTGTAACAGCAATTAATCACAGGGCAGGAGTAGATTCATAGTGCATGTGAGGACTGATAAAACCTGTGCAAAAATAAAACATAAAAAATAAAACATAAAAAATAAAAAAATGTGGGTGACCAAGAGGTGTCTGTGGGGTAATGGGAGCTGGGCAGGGATCTCAGACAGTGCCAGGGTAATGTTTAATATACTATGTTATAAATGCCAGGACAATTTATTATGAAATTCAATAATTTGGTTTATTAACCAAAAGGAAAGAGCAGAGGGTAATTTGAATGGCATTTTCTGTGTGGAACAAGTGGTGCTTGTTGGAATTCTTGTAAACCTTGTCCTGGTTGTGTTTTCCAAACTTTTCCTGCAGCCAGGGGGATGATTTCAGCCTGCACCACGGGGCACACTGGATTCCCTGGCTAATCTTCCATTCAGAAGCCAGGAATATTCATATAATTTGGTCTTTCCCCTCATTAAGGAATGAGAGACACATCTGGGAGTCAGAGGAGGTGATACAGGGGTGCTCTGAGGATGTGCAGGTGCCATAATGTCATTTTTATTGTGATTTCAGTCCAGACACGCCTGATGCAATCCTTTCAGCATAAGTTTGGGGTTTATTTGACTGAAATATAAATTATCTGAGTCTGAACTATGGCAGCATTTCCATGGCCTTATTCTCCTCCACTGGAAGGTTTCACATACAGTGAAGTAAAGAAAAAAAGAAAGAGTATCTTGGGTGTTTTTTTCCTTAACTTTGTAATTTCCTGCTCCTTCTCAGCCTTTGCAATAACATCTCACAGTGTCAGGCCTTGATTAATTCAATGAATTACAGCAGAACTGGAGCTGTCAGGAGGTTGCCAGTGTGTTTTGATTGATATTCAATTACTTTTCATGTAAACACCAATGATTTTAATGTCCTTATGCTCCAAAGTTATTTATGAAACAAATTTCCTGCAGGAAGAGCTGGAGCTGGCGCTGCTGGGCTGTCACACACTGGATGGGGATGAAATGTGCTCAAACTCCTGGAAATCTGCTCACCAAAAGGGCAGGGGACAGAAAAACCCTCGGGGTTGTGTCCGTCAGAGCCTCCTGTTGGTGCTGCCCAGGGTGGGAGCCCAGCCTGAAACTCGAATTTTATCATTCCCTCTGCCCCCTCATCCTCCTGACCCTGCCTGTGCTCTCCTACCTGAGCTAGGGAGGGGTTTTTAACGAAAAAAGAGCAGGAATGAGCCCAGAGGTGGCTGTGGAGTCCTGATTCCATTTTTTTAACCAAAAAAAGAGCAGAAAAGAGCCTAGAGCTGGCTCTGGAGTCCTGATTCCATTTTTTAATCAAAAAAAGAGCAGCAATGAGCCCAGAGGTGGCTGTGGAGTCCTTATTCCATTTTTTTAACCAAAAAAAGAGCAGGAATGAGCCCTGAGCTGGCTGTGGAGTCCTGATTCCATTTTTTTAACCAAAAAAAGAGCAGCAATGAGCCCAGAGGTGGCTGTGGAGTGCCGATTCCATTTTTTTAACCAAAAAAAGAGCAGAAAAGAGCCTAGAGCTGGCTGTGGAGTGCTGATTCCATTTTTTAACCCAAAAAAAAAAAAAAAAGAGCAGCAATGAGCCCAGAGGTGGCTGTGGAGTCCTGATTCCATTTTTTTAACCAAAAAAAAGAGCAGGAATGATCCCTGAGCTGGCTGTGGAGTCCTGATTCCATTCTTTTAATCAAAAAAAGAGCAGAAATGAGCCCAGAGGTGGCTGTGGAGTCCTGATTCCATTTTTTTAACCAAAAAAAAAAGAGCAGCAATGAGCCCTGAGGTGGCTGTGGAGTCCTGATTCCCCTCCTGAACAATTCTCAGAAAATCCCAACCCCAGCAGCGATCCCACCCTGCCCCTCCAAGGACTCTCTGCTCTCAAAGCTCTCAGAGGTGGCTCTGGCTGTGCTGCCCTCCTAATTCCAGGTTATTGCTCCTGCCTGGAATTCCCCAAAATCACCAAACTGGGCTCGGACCCCTCCATCCCCACCCTCCTCTGCTCTGGCAGGAGCTGGCAGCCAGGCAGACCCAGGGAAAGATCTGAAATTTTAAATTAATACATCTCCTAAAATATATATTTGAAGTGCTGAGTGTATTCTGCCACCAACATTTAAATGTCAAGTATTATATATATATATATATATATATATACACACACACACTTTTTTTTTTTTTTTTTTTTAGTTTTTTTTTAGGGGTTTTTTAATGGTTTTTTTAGGGTTTTTTTTTTTTGTTTTTTGCCAAATTCTCGGCAGTTTTCAGCTGTGTCAGTAAATCACTCGGAATTGTTGCAGCAAAGCTGGAATGCGCTCATTTAAATAATGTTCAATGTTTGTTTTCAAAGCCCGCTGTTTCATTTCCATTTCAAATGAAATTATTATGCAGAGTTAACTGGTAAAGCTTGAGTGGATTAAAGAAAAACTAGTGATAAATTAGAGTTTGAATCACAGGGAATTTCAGCCTCCAATCCCATCAATGGCACACGTGGAGTTTATTTTATTCCTGCAGACAAATGCATTTAACACGCTGACAAGTTCCATTTCCTCACAGCTTTATTACACAAATCACTTATTACAAGGGAAAAAAAAAAGTCAGATTTCTCCAGCCCTCAACTCTAAGCCTGATTTTGAGGGAAAACACAAGAGAATTAGCAAAAAATATAAAATATATAAACACAAAGAATATAAGGTGTAGAGAGTGTTTTAGCTGAACTTTTTGGGTTGTTCTTCCTCCCTGGATATTCCACAAGTGGATATGAAAGAATTCTAATGCAAAATACAGATAAATGCTAAAATTCCTTCCATAGAAGGCATAAAATGAATCTAAATGTGTGTGACAGTCAATTTGCTGACTTATTTCTGCATGGGGAGAAGACGATAAGAGCTATAAAATGGATAAATAGTTTCTAAATGGTGAAATTATCAATTTTAGAGGGTGAACAGTCAGGAGGGCTTGGGAGTTGATAAGGAACTGTCCCCATGAGTAGGAATTGGAGGCTTTTAAAAAACTGATCAAGTGTTTCTGTCTTTCCTGTAAAAGATACCGAACAGAAAAAGGAGAAATAAAAATGAAAACCTGGCAATTTACAGTGGGCAGGGATGGGCCAGGCCTTCGTTCACTGTGATATTGTGGAAATCAAAATGTAAAGCCTTAAAAATCGCTGCATGATTTATTTCTTTATTTCTGGCTTGATGCAGTGACAGTCCCTAAAAGCCAGAATTGTTTTCAGTTCATTTTTTAGTGGTGTTTTGGCAGAATTCTTTTGCATTCAAGGAGTGAGAAATACAGAAGTGTTTCTGTATTTGATGAAATTTTGATGAACATTTGATGAAATGTTCAAGACTAAATTGGATGAGTAAAACCTTTTCAACACTGAATTTAGGAATTACTACAAAAAAAAAAAAAAAGAAAAGGAAGAGAGGTGTGGAGTTGGATGGAAAATATATAAAATATATAAAATAAAGCTTTTATTTTAATATTCTTTCCTTTCTTTTGAGCAGCTGAGCTCTCCCCACCCATCCTGGCTGGAATTGATTTGCACTCCTGCCACGGAGCTGGGGCATCATTTCCTTGTGCAGCTTTTAGAAAACTCAGAGTTTTTCCTAAATTCAAACCCCTTTGGAGCTCCCACAATCTGAAATTATCTGAGAGGTGATGCTCCCCTTAAAGACTCAATTTGTAGGAACAGCCTCACGCTCATGGCTGATTTTCTCCTCCTTTGCTGAGCTGTCAGGACCCAACAAAACAAACCCAGGAGCCTTTTCAGAGGTGTGGAAAGGAACAGAACTCCCCTGATTCCATTTGTGCTGGGATAATGCACAGAGCACCACTCTGGGAGTTTGTTTCTGGCAGCAGAGTTGTTGTTGAGAGGGGAAACAATGGCCTGGAAGGTGGAATTGTGTGGGGTGTTTAACAAAAATCGGGTTTTTCAGGATCCCTGGGTTCAGGGGGCCTGGAAGGTGGAATTGTGTGGGGTGTTTAACAAAAATCGGGTTTTTCAGGATCCCTGGGTTCAGGGGAGTGAGAAAAACGTGACTCCTGCAGTGTAAATTTAGTCCTTGAAGTAAATTCAGCAGTGTAAATTTACTCCTTAGAGGAAATTTAGTGGTGTAAATTTACTCCCTGGAGGAAACTCAGCAGTGTATGTTTACTCCTTGGAGGGAATTCAGCAGTGCAAATTTACTCCTTGGAGGAAATTCAGCAGTGTAAGTTTACTCCTTAGAGGAAATTCAGCAGAGTAAATTTACTCCTTGGAGGAAATTCAGCAGTGTAAATTTACTCCTTGGAGGGAACTCAGCGGTGCAAATTTACTCCTTGGAGGGAACTCAGCAGTGTAAGTTTACTCCCTGGAGGAAATTCCACTCAGGTTCTTTTTGTGGCTCTGGGAGGGCTGGGGTGAGGAGAGAACACGAGTTTGGGAGGTGGTGGGGAATGGAATAAACACACCAGGACTGAGGAATAAACCACATTTCCCAAGCTTTAATTTTGTTTAATGAACACCTGAAGGAGCTGAAGAAGATGCAGAGAGAGGATTTCCAGGGGATGGAGGGACAGGACACAGGGAATGGCTCCCACTGCCAGAGGGCAGGGCTGGATGGGATTTTGGGCAGGAATTCTTCACTCTGAGGGTGTTGAGACCATGGGACAGGAATTCCCTGGCAGTGCCAAGGCCAGGCTGGACAGGGCTGGAGCACCCCGGGACAGTGGGAGGTGTCTCTGCCATGGCAGGGGGTGGAGAAAGACAATCTTTACATGCTGGTAATTCAAACATTGAGGGATAAATTGATATTTTTCAGTTGTATTTTATGAGTTTTAGCTTGCACTTGGGTTGGGATGTGCTCCATGAATGCATTTCCAGAGCTGGATGTTTATAGGGCAGGGCAAACAGGGTTTAAATAATCTAAGGGGGAAGTGAGTGAAGATGTCTCGCCTAGTACTGGATAAATTTGATATCATAGAAGTATTTTAGTGGCATTCCTTATCTGAGGGCCACTGTTCCCATTGTCAGGATAAATGGAAAACCCTACTGGATCTTATGGAGGTGCTGGGAGAAATTCCCTCTCACACTGCTGCAGAAAATTGCATTTCTTACACGGCCTGGAGGCTCACTCATTATCTCCCTGCCTTAATCAGGCCTCCAAACCCGCATTTATTCATCAGCTCCCAGCCAAGGGGGGAATCCAAAACCTCCCAATCCACTCAGAGGAAAAAGATGCATATTCAGCCCTCATTTCCAGCTTGGAATTTGCGAGAATGGCTGGAACAGTGAAAAACCCATTCATTTTTCCAGCCCTGTCTGTGGGTTAATTGCTTTTCTGTCCTCCACACTTGGCTGCACCGAGGTTTTACAAAGTTCCGTGGCTCCCTCCAACAAAAACCTTTCCTTTTCTTCTTTTAATTAATCAGAATTTATACTGGCAGCAATAAAACGTGGCAAAGAAAGGAGCATTTGAAGTACAAAGTGTGGAAATGGTGTTTTTTAGCCCAGGATTGTGATTCCCATCTCGGAGCATGGCTGGAATCTCTAATTAAGGTGTTCTCATTAATTAACAGCTGAAACACAAACGATGATGAGTTTATGCTTTTGCAAAAGCAAAAATTCCTCTTTTCTCCTGCCTTTTCAGCTGTGGAAAGGATGACACGGAATTGGCTTTATCCATTTTGGTTCCTTGTGGTGCTGGAGGATCCTCCTGGAGCAGCTCTGGCTGTTTCCTCCTGTAACCCTCTGTTCATCAAGATCAGAACCAATTAGCAGTGCCTGCTTTAAATTGCTGCAAGCAATTAAAGATCAATTCTTTAGCAGAGAAGATTTGATACTCGGTGTTGTCAGGGCTGAAATTTGGGCTCATTTTGGAGCACAACATTTAACATTTCTGGTGAAAATACGGGAGTTTTATATCATGAGGGATGTTTGTAAAACAGCAAATGTGATTTATGGGCAGATCTGGTTTTCAGCTGAGGATCTCTCAGACATTGGAATATTCAGAGCAAAGCCATGGAACAGGTGCTGAATTAATCTAAAGAAAAATCACTTAGTGCATCACCAAGTAAATCCCTGACAATCTGCTTGGTATCTTCATTATAGAAAATGTCCAAACGTATCCGACTTCATGATAAAACCAAATAAAATTGAGCATAATTTCCACCCCTCCTTTAATTACAGGTGTTCAGGAGATTTAATGAATCTCTAAAGTGCCCAAATGCCCTGAGCAGTGATCAAACATCTGCAGGTTGTAATTTCTCTCCAGCATCAAACCATTTAGGAAATTCTTGTAGCAGCAAACAAATTCACTTAATTTGAGGTGGCTGAGTGGTTTATTTATTTCAGAAAGTGTTTAAATCTTGCACACAGCTCTTCCTGTGCCCCACAGCCAGAGATGAGTCTGTTCTGCCTGTACCAAGCTGTTGGCAGAGGGAGAGGGAGGCACTGCAAACTCAATTAATGCCTTTATTAAATATTGTGCAGCTTTTTTGAATGTTAAACCCTCCAAGAGGATGGCCAATAATTTTTCCCAATCTTTGGTCAAGTAAAGAGAGAGACATCACATATATGTGGATTAAATATGAATTATACATCATTTTACAGATGGATTATATGGGATTTTATAGATGGATTATAAAAATCTGTGATTTTTTTTCTTTTCACTTTGAATTTTCCCTCTGTATTTTCCCATATTCCTCCTTGTCCCCAGGAAGTTCTGAACAAAGTTAATCCCAAAGTCTTTTCCCAGCTTTTCATTAGAGGCAAAAAGTTTTTTATGTCATGACATTTATCAGGTTATCCTTCAGAATTCCTGCAGCCAGTGAAATCCCAGTCAACAGCCACTGAAGTATCCTGGGTCTGGAAATAAGAATTTCATCCTGACTCTGTTCAGTTATGGAAAACGAGAGAAACAATCCCTTAACAACAAAAAGTTCTGCATCTTTGAACTCCTCACTGGCTTTGACAATGATTAAATAAATCACTGCTGATCTTCCCCAGGTTTCCAGCAGGCTGCCCTTTCCCGTGGCAGATCTGATGATATTTTGTGATGACCAGTCACGGGAAAAGAAATGTTTAACGTGCTGATGTGATTATCTCGGTGCCCGTTTGTTGTCTTTAAACATTTCTCTGAATCAGGGCCAGTTCTGCATTTCCTTTTCTCAGGGCCAGTTCTGCATTTCCATTTCTCAGGGCCAGTTCTGCATTTCCATTTATCAGGGCCGGTTCTGCATTTCCATTTCTGTGGCAGGGAATTCTCCGGAGTGAGGTCACAGCAGAGGGAAGGGCTCTCTCCTCCATGCAGAACAATTCTGTGCCCTGTAGCAAAGTGGAGATGAAAAGTGAAGCAGAAAGGCTGGAATTGGTGCAGGAAGGTGAATTTAACTCTGAATTTCCCTGCGCAGGTGCTCAGGTGTTCTCCTGAGCTCTGCAGGTGTTTTCCAAGACAGGTGAGTCCTTCCAAGGCAGATTTTCAGTCCTGACTTCCCAACGACCCCAAATTCTGCTGTAAATCTCTGTGTCCTGAGGCCTCCTCTTAAAAAAGATGTCCCCACCTGAGAGGGTGCTAAATTCTCATTTTCTAGAGGTTTTTTTACAGATTTCAGTCACTGTCCAGGACAGTAAATTTTCTCTGGAGTCCTCATAAAGATGACAGAGAGGTGTCTCTGAAAAATAATAGAGGGCTCTGAATTTCACAGCTGGTTTTTAAAATAAAAACAATCCATGTATATATATACACACATAAAAATATATTCTTGTATTATATATTCTACACTTTATATTATATATTATACATTTTAAATTACACATTTTACATATGCAGTCGATATTCTATATTCTATTTCTATATTCTATATCTATATTCTATATCTATATTCTATATTCTATATTCTATATTCTATATTCTATATTCTATATTCTATATTCTATATTCTATATTCTATATTCTATAGTCTATATTCTATAGTCTATATTCTATAGTCTATATTCTATATTCTATATTCTATATCCTATATCCTATATCCTATATTCTATATCCTATATTCTATATTCTATATTCTATATTCTATATTCTATATCCTATATTCTATATTCTATAGTCTATATTCTATAGTCTATATTCATCTAATTCACCATACATTAATATCTAATATCTATTACATATTATGTATTTTAAATTATATTATCTATTATCTGTTATCTACTATCTATTATCTATTATATTTTATAAGATAGTGATGTAAATAATAATGCTTCCAAATGGTGGAAAAGCTGATACACACCTGACAATAACTGGGATGTGTGCTGGGGAAGTTGTTGACTCTCTTCTGTTTGCTTTGTGCAGAAATCTTTATAGATAATGCCAATCCTAGGAATAAATAGGATTTATTCTTTCTCTCCTTTATGCATTTCCTAATTTTATTTTTTTCCCCCCTCAAAAAAAGTTTGCTTTTTGCCCCAAAGTTTTAGCTGGGGTAGGCATGAGTCTAAAACTCATAAAAATGGGATTTACTAAATAAATGTCAATGGGCTCCTCTAATAAAATTATGCAGGGGCCCGAGTACCCAATTAATGAGAGAGCAGAGCAGCTCCTGCACACAAATATTTTGTTTTCAGCAGTGAAAGCACAAGGTGAAGGTGCCCAATTCCCTCACTTTTCTCCCCAGGAATCGATCCCTGCCTTCCCAGCACCTCCATTTCCTGAGCTCTTGGCTCTTCAGTCTGGAATAAGAACTTTGGGATTTTATTTTTCCTAGGAAGTTCAAATCCTGTTTGGAAAATACCAAATCCTGTGCAGGCTCTGCTGTCACATCCCTCACTCTGCATTAATCTTGATTTTTATTCTGTTTTAATTCCTCTTTAGTGCCTTCCCAAGGACCACAGAGAGTTTTACAAAGCGATCTGCAAGCAGGACCTTGTAAAATGTTGAGTTTTGGAAACATCTCCTTGCAAAGAGTCACCACCAAAATGAATTAACCCAGCAGCATTGAGTGGATTTAAAATCCAGCCTCTCCCGGTGCTGTGGTACAGATAATTTTGGCATTTTCCCTCAGATCAGCCCCTTCAGCACCTTTTATCCTCTGGCATTCCCAGTGGGAAATTCCAGTTGGACAATCACAAATCAGCTGCTCTGGTTCCATCACAAATCCCACATCCCTCCCTGAAATTTGCATTTTCAAATTCAGCCTCTCGGCAACGTGCCAAAATCAGCACTGAGTTAATCATAATAAAAAAGTCCCTAAAATCCTGAGTCTGCTACTTTGAAATTATTTGTAATGGTTTTGCAGCTCTTCAGGATCTATATTGTTTTAAATGAAACTTGACACTTACATCATATCAATATTTGGTTTGTACACAGCCAGAACAAGAGAAGCTGCAACCCTCCAATCATCTGCAGAACAGCAAATTGGAATTATTTATGAGAAAAATGTAATATTTCATTTTCGTATTTTCAATTAAACCGGATTGAAAACAAATCTGTCCAGATCAGTCCAGGGGAAAAGAAAGATGCAGACTTGGGTTTAAAAAGCCCTGAAATGAAACCTTGCATTTGTTTTAGTCCTTTTTGTGTGTCATTGGGGTTTTTTTACTCTTGTAGAAAATGCAAACAAGGCAAGAAAAACCTCAGACAAAACATAAAAAATTGAGAAACTGAACTTTTATTTAAAGCATTATGAAAATGTTTAGCCTCTCCAGCTCAGTCCCTCTGCAATCAGTGATGCTGAAAGGCCTTTTGGAGTTTAAAGGGTGCTGTACACTGAATTTCTGCCATCAGTGAGGAGCAGAGTCCCTCCAGCCCGGCCCCTGCCAAACCTCCCCTGCCTCACCAGAGCCCTTTCCCTCCCTTGGCTGCACTTTTAATTAAAGGCACACGAGGTATTTGAACATCCTTTATTTGCTCGACTTGGGCAGTTCTGAACCCAGCCTCAAATGTCAGCGAGTTCATCCCAGTGTTTGACTTTCATATTCTGTTGCATATTCCAGGCCTGTCAGGGCTCCCTTTGGGCAGAAACTTTAGGATTTATTCCTCATCTCCTGTTTTTGCTCTTCCCATTGCTCCCACAGCTCAGAGCTGGCATCGTTCCATCTTTGAATGAATTTAAACCCGGGCTGGGTTTGAATCTTTTCCTGCTCTGAGTTGCCAGGAAACTGCACAAAAATTCACCAAATTCACCAAATTCACCAAATTCACCTGCCAGCTCCTGCCAGTGCCCAAACCCACCCAAACACCCGGGCTTGGCTGCTCCAGGGGGAGGGAGCCAGCAGAATCCTCCTTCTCCTTCTTCTTCCTCTTCTTCCTCTTCTTCCTCTTCTTCCTCTTCTTCCTCTTCTTCCTCTTCTTCCTCTTCTTCCTCTTCTTCCTCTTCTCCTTCTCCTTCTCCTTCTCCTTCTCCTTCTCCTTCTCCTTCTCCTTCTCCTTCTCCTTCTCCTTCTCCTTCTCCTTCTCCTTCTCCTTCTCCTTCTCCTTCTCCTTCTCCTTCTCCTTCTCCTTCTCCTTCTCCTTCTCCTTCTCCTTCTTCTTCTTCCCCTTCTTCTTCCCCTTCCTCTTCCTCCTCTTCCTCCTCTTCTTCCTCTTCTTCTGCTCCAGGAATTCCATCCCAGCCCGTCCCCACCCTCCCAGGGAGGAATTCCTTCCCAAAACCCATCCTAAATTTCCCCTCTGTCAATTTGAAACCCTCACTGCTTTAACTGCGAAAGCAGTGGGGTAAAAATTCCATTTCCTTGATATTTCTTACCCTTTCCTCAAACACCTGGCTTCGTTTTTTTGGGGTTTTTTTTGTTTTGTTTTGTTTTGTTTTGTTTTTGGGTTTTTTTTCGTTTTTTTGGTTTTTTGGGGGGGGGTTTTTGTTTTGTTTTTTGGGGTTTTTTTTTGGGGTTTTTTGTTGGTTTTTTTTTTTCCTGGTGGCAGGAACAGGGAAGGAACATCCTCCTTTACCCCCCCTCATCCATCCCAGGCCTGTCCTAGACCCTTCCAAAGCTGGGCTTAACTTCCCCTCTTCAGGAGAGGCGCGGGCTCTGCGTGACACCTTTGGGATCAGTTCAGTTTTCCTTTTACAAACATTTTGCTTTAAAAAGGAAGAAAAAACAAAAAAACAGGATCAGTTTTCATCACAATTTTCCTGAGCATTGAGATGGATCATTTTTTATTCCAATGAATACCCAGCCTGAGGGCTTTACCTACTGAAATAATTTTTTACTTAACACCAGGCACCCATAAATAATATTTTTCACACTGCCACTAGTAGATAATTTGTATACTAATTTTCCAATCATGCAGACCTGGGCTCATACTTAAAGCTGATAAAGGGGAGCTGCTGGCTTTAAATTAAATCTCATTTTTATAATTTGCTCTTAGACTCATAATCATAATTTCATGTTGCTCACTCAGGTTCCCAGCAGTGCTCCTGGATATTTTGCTGCACTTTCAGAGCCGCTTTATGATGAAGAGAGAGACATTAAAATGGATGTTTTCTATTATCCAAGGATTTCTTTTGGCAAACATTCCCTGTAAAGCTCCAGGTTTTCTGCAGGGGTCTGTGTAGCAGCTCTACACTGAGCTCTGCTCTGCATTGGTTTTATTCTGTAAATCAGAATTTCCTCCTGTAGTGTGTAATCACAGCTAATTTCATGAATTCATTTCATGAATCACCATAGCCCACATTTTGCCAGGCACTGTGGAGTTCCTACTGTTCAGATTTTTAACTTGTCACATTTACTTTATTTACTTTGTAACTGGTTAATGTCAAAAACCTGGGATTTTTTTGCACTGAATCAAGGAAACTTTACTTTTTTTCCGGAAACAGATGAAAAATTCACACAAATTTTTCAGGCCCTTGATCAGGACTCTGCAGGTTTGGAATAAAAGCTACAACAGGAGCTCCTCTCCCCAACTCTCCCACAGTATTTGCATTTTCTCCCCATTTCTTGCCTGGAATCCTGGGGGTAATCCCAAAGAACGGCAATCTCTCAGCAGAAAAAGAATTCCTAGCAATGAAGAGTCTTTAAAAAGGAAAAGTCTTTATAAAGGAAGAGTCTTTATAAAGGAAGAGTCTTTATAAAGGAAGAGTCTTTAAAAAGGAAGAGTCTTTATAAATGAAGATTCTTTATAAATGAAGGGTCTTTATAAATGAAGATTCTTTATAAATGAAGGGTCTTTATAAATGAAGGGTCTTTATAAATTAAGGGTCTCTCACATTTTTAATTACCAAGGGAGGCAGTCCCAGCCTGGCTTGGGAAATGTTTGTTTAATTAAATGTTGCTGCTTGAGGGTGTCACCATTGGGGAAGAGGCTTTAAACATCCCTACACTGAGAGCAGGGGCAGCAGCAGTCATTGATTCTTCACAGAGTGTTTTAATGGGTTTTGAAAGATATTGTTAGGCTTTTAACTAAGATTCCTTTGTATCTGTTAGGTTTTTATTGGACCATAATAAATTTTTGGTATATAATTAAAAGGAGAATCTTTTAAACAGTTAGTTAAGAACTTCCCTATACAACCAACTGAATTTATTTTTTATTATTTTTATCACGCAAACTTTAATTCTCTTTCAAACTTAACCTCCATGTAAAAAACAAAATCCACATTTTTTAGTTGTTTTCTTCTCTCTCAAGTGCAAGCTCCCATTTGTGGGTTTTACACCAATCAATGGGATGATCAGCACTGTCTGTGTGCTCTTCATTATTGATTTGAGGTTTTGTTTTCCTTCACACAGCCCTGAAGCTCTTTTATTTCCCTGCTATGATTGTTCCCCCAAATCACCGTTCTCAGAGCACACACTTCACCAGCATCATTTAAAACACAGAATTTTGCTCACTGCCTCAAGCAGGAAGAACTTCACCTTAAAAACATTTCCAATTCAATGGTTGTCCAGATGGAGGGCCAGAGGAGCAGAATGTGATGGGACCCAAAGAAAAAAATATCTGAATATTTGCACCCTCAGAAAGAAGCATCAGAAGCCCTTGCAGAGGTTGCTGCACAATAAATCACTTTGAAAGGAACTTTACTGCGAGAATGATAACCAGTCCCAACAGGGAAAAGCAGAGATTCTCCGTGTAAATATTTGTCTTGCTACTTATTCCTGCAGCCTGATTTGTCTGAAATTTATGGGTTCTGTTCATATGATTTCTGAGCATTTAATGGATGAGATTTTGTGTGTCCTGCACTGGGTAGTCCCTAATCAGCTGTGATGGTGAGAGCAGAGTAAAAACCCAGCAGAGCAAAACAGCCTTTGCTCCATCAGACTGCTGCTGGCAAGGGGAGGGAGGTTTAATTCTGGTTTTTATTTTAAGTGCAGCTGGAAGCAGAACTGGAAATACATCATTGTAATAAAGTCAATACCAGTTTAACAGCAGAGAGGGATCCTGGCAGCACGAGGGCTGCTGTAAAGGGAATAAACATTTCACTTTTTTCAAGGAGCCAGCTTGGCCTGGAATTGCTCCCGCTCACCTCGGGGGCAGCTGGAATTGTGTGAGGTCAAACTGCTCCAAACGCTCCGAGTGATTCCTCAAAAACCTTTCCTGGAGCTCCCGGTGTGCTCTGGAGCTGGCTCGAGCAGAGGGTTCAGGGCTGGAGGCACTGGAGGAGTCAGCTGGAGTCTCTGAAATGGAATTTTGAGGATTAACTCAGTTTAGCTCAGATTTTGGAACTCTGGAACTCTGATTTTGTGGGAAAAGGCTCTCTGGGAATCGCTTGTGTTGTGTGAACTCTGTTGAGTTCAGAATTCCAGAGCAGGATTCTGAAGGAACAAAGGGCAGGAATTAAAGCCAAGGAGAAAAAGGATCCTGGAACATCCACAAAAATGAAGAAACAGACAAATTTGACAACCTTGCTTCTGTCTGAAAACAGCAGCATTTGGACAACCCCATGAAATGAGCCCACAAACCAAACCCTGCTGAAATTAATGCACAAAACTGAAAAATCCCTTTTCCAGCCCTGTCTGGAGCCCTGCCCTTGCTTTAATTAAAAACTCTCCATGCTCTCGTGCTGATTTGCATTTACCCCGAGAAAAGGGTGAGAAATGAGGTGGGATTTTGCAGGAAATGTTTGTGCAGGCAGCCCAGGAGCACCAGGCAGGCCGGGGAGGTGATTTTGGTTTCAGGGCAGGGGAGAAGCCAGGCTGGGCTCCTCCAGGACCAGGAGCATCCCCTGCCGGCACCTCGGGGTTTGGAGGACAGAGCCACGGTCAGGAGTGGGAATGAACCCAAAAAATCCCTTTATCAGCTCACTGGGGTCTGACAGAATCACCCTTAAACCCTGTAAAATTTCACGGATTTCAGAAATGGAGGATGTGAGGATTTAAAATTTCGTTCACCAGCCTGATTATCACTCAGTATTCCCCAGGACTGCATCCAGTGATGTATTCATGATTTATTCTCAGAACCAACCCCCAAAATTTGTTGCTATTCTTTCCTGCTGCTTTCATTCCAAAAGAGGTTAAATCTGAGGTGTTATGGCAGTTTGGGAAGGGGGAAAAAAAAAGCAGTTTATAAGTACTGTGCTAAAAGCAATAACATTTGATTCGCAATAAAGCGTATTGTATGAAAGTTTCTGTATTATTGGATTCCAGCCCCCGGATTAGTGACTATTCACCTCATCTTTCCCACCCTACAGGGAAAAATCATTGCCAATTGAAGTATTTTGATTTGTGCTGCTTAGGCAGTCTGGGCAGGAACGCTTTGAGCACAGAGGGGTTGTGCTGTCGGATACTGATCTCCTCAGGAAAGAAACCTGCTCTGGGAGAGAGGCGCCTGAACTTCCCTTTGGTTTAAAGTCTATTTATGAGCATATTTTTTATAGATTCTCGTGATTCAATAGTGTGGCCCAGCTCACATCCTTTTAATCTGTCAAATAAGTGCATTTAATTAATATAATAATGATAATATAATGAATTGAATTAATATATATAACATTTAACAAGGAAAAAGCTGTATTTATGACTGTGATTAATAGGCTCCAGTGATATAAATCCTCACAGGACTCTCAGTCACAGCACTCAGTCTGTGCATGTAAAATTTTGATTTTATTTACTGCTGTTTCAATGCTTTTGCCACAGGTTTCAAACTCCTCAGGCCACAAAAGTGTGAAGTTTGCATCATCTTTTAAAATAATTGCATTATCCCGAGGCAAGAGGTTGTAGGACAGGCATCTCCAGAAGGAATTACTTCCATCCTAAAAGAATATGGACAGATCTCCCTCTGGAAATGTGATTTTTTCCTTTCTCTGTTGACTGTAGAGCATCTTCCCTTTGCTCTGTGCTTTTCTTCAGTGCTCAAAGTGACTGAACTAAGGAAAAGAGTAAATTCTCACATGGTGTTTTTTGTTTTGCCCAGAATTGTTTAGGGTTTAATGTGTTTTTAGCAGGCTGTGCAGGCAGCTGAAACTGGATTTTTAGAGCTCTTTGACACCCCTAAACCACCTCTAATAACTGCCCCAAACCCAAATCCACCCCATCAAAAATAAAGTTTTGAGTGCAGGATGGGCGCGGAACCCGCGCTGGGTTTGGCCGGGCCGAGAGGCGCCAGCCCCTTCCCTGCCCACCACCACAGAAATGGTAAAATCAGGAGATTTTGGACCTTGGCCATTTTCTCACCCCGTTCCCCCTGAAACTGCAACCGAGTTTTCGAGGATTTGTGGTTTCCTTTGGGAAAATGTGGAGAATTCTGGTGTGAAACCCCCGAGTGCAGTGTGGGGTCTCCCAGCCCAGCTCCCGCTTTTCCTCAGGTTCCTGATTTGGAATCCTTGAGTGTTTTACTGGAAAATTCAATCACTCCAGCAGCTGCAGGGGTTTCACCTCAATATTTACTTTGGTTCCTCGGACTAATTCTCCAAACTCCCTCCAAACTCCCCGATGTTTTAACAAAAGCCTCAATCCACTCTAAATCTGCCTCCCTTTGTTCATCCTCATTACTCATCCCCAATTAGCAAATTGTGCTCAAATGACGTTGATCTTCCCCCAGCCCTGATGCTGAAAAGAGCCTTGAAGAACATTTCCCCTGCAAATTCTGTTTCCTGGAACTCAAAGTGACACAAAGGAAGTTGTGCTGCGCTCTGGGGACGAGAATGAAGAAATATTTGATGAAATAGAGACTCGTATTTAATGGGCTCCTCAGGAAAGAACGTGTCACAACAGGAATTCTTTCATCCTGCCATGGTGGCAGGGAAAATGGGATCATGGGATTTTCAGAATTAAGGAAAATACAATAAAGCAAGATTTTTATTTCCAAAGCTTCCGATTACGCACAAGTGATTCTGAAAGCATGTCCCAAGCAATTTGAATAAGTCATGAAATCAAATCCATAAATAAACTTCTTTTCCAAGGCAGAATCACTGCTGCTAACATGAAGAGTTTAATTGATGTGACCTTGACCACACATATATGAAAATTGTGGAGAAGTGGTCAGTAAGAAAGCACAGAACTTTAATTTTCCTCTTTTTTCTCTTCTCTCTAGCAAGGCTGTGTTGAAATCAAGCAACCAACACTGAGAATCAGAGAAATATTCCTGAATAAAACCAAACCTCAGCCAGTGGGGCAGGAGGGTTGGTTTGATGTTATTTACCCTCCCCACGCTGGCTGAGATAACTGCAGCGATTGCACAGCTCATTTTCATACAAAAGCACGGAAAGTGCCTGAAATCAGTTTAATCTGCAAGAAACAACGCGTTCCTCCCGGAGCAACAAAGCTTTTTAGGGAGCAGCTTTTGTTCCATCACAAACCTGTAAAGCAAATGTAAGCCTGTAAAGCGCTGATGAGCTGCCAGATGGATGCAGCCAGGAACTCATCGCTGGCTCAGGTGTAAAAATAGAAGATATTTCACGGAAAAAAAGCATCTCCAGGACGATCTGGAAAATCAGAATTTCCGGATGAGGCTCGGATTTCAGGGCAGTGGGATCACACCGAGATCAAACCCTTAATTTTGGATGGAATCAGGCTGCATTTAAGGTGAGGACAGCAGTGCTGGCAATCATGTCAGTGTTTGAGAAAGGACCAAAGGATTTGTTCTATCCTGATTTAAAAAAAGAGAAGATGTTTCACTGGGATAAATTTGTGATCACTCCGTGATTTTTTTCCAGTCTTGCAAGTGCTTTCTTCCTCTCTGTTTTTGTGCAATTCAATTTAAAATCTAATTACCACAAACACAGATAACTGAGAGAATAGGTATTTCTCCCATTTTCATTGAGTTTGGTTTAAATTAACACCATTTAATCCATATTCTCCTGTTTAGATTTTCCCTCTCTGAGAAGTCTAGCAGAAAATGCTGTTTATTATTTATGAGCTCTCTTTCCTTTTGCTGACAGACAGCTGAGGAGAAGCTGCCATTTTTTATTGGCTTTGAAAGATGAAATATGAAACGAGTGCTGGTTCATCCTTGAGCTTCCCTCCTGACCCCTGCTCGGTCGTTAGATGTCAGCGAGTTAAAACAAATTATATAAAATACATCATCTGATTAGACAAATTTGTCAAACCTGCCTTGTTGGCTAATAAAAGGACAAACTCTTCCTTACACAAATCAAATCCTGAAGCCGTAAAATCCTGGAGTGTAAATCCCAGAGTCCTTGGGAAGGGTTGTGTGGATGAGGAATTTATTTTGGTTTTTTTTTTGCTCAGGGGACAAGCAAAGGAACTTCAGCAGGAATTACTGGTGTGTGTTTTATGTCTGGTAGGGGAAAAAAATGGAGGAAAATAACAAATATTAGTTATTAATTTAAAAGAAGAGCATCTGATTGAAAACCTGCATTAGGAATAATGAAGGTTCTGTCTTTTTGGTGGATCTCAGGAAGCAGAGATGGGAAAAACACCTTTAAAACCTGGAATTTAACCAGTTTGGATATCCTGGTGCACAGATGGCTGGAGCTGGGATTGTTGTTGAAGGTGCAAATCGTCCTGGAGATTGAAGTGCTCCTTGAAACTTCCCCTTCAATGGGAAAAGAGCACTCAAAGCAAAAGCGTTTTGGGGGAAAATAATGTGATTTTTTTAAACAGCTGAGTCAGTGCTAACGACTCTGGGGCTTAAAGCTCTGCTGGGTGAATGTGACCTCCTGGAAAACCTGCAATGAAAACTTTTCCCTTTCCCACATCCCCGGAGTGTGAACCAGGCTGGAAATGTCAGCTCCGAGCCGAGGAGGAAAAAGGCAATCGGGTAATTTAACTGGTTTCAGGTTTTTTTACTGGCTCAGGCCTTAAACCTTTTAAGTGAAACTGGAGCAGCCTGATGGTGTTGCAGGAAAGCGAAATGGAGCTTGTCAAGCTGACTGGCTTAAGCATGAAATTGTGTTTAAGGGTCCTAAACAAAACTTCAGACTTGGAGAAAATTCCCACAGGAGTTAGCACAAAGCAAAAGCAAATTACCTATTTTAAGCCACGGGTAAGGGATATTCTAGTTACAGCCCAGAGTTAAAATCACTTGGTGAAAACTGGATTTCAGGAGAGGTGGATGAGAAAAGTGCTAAAACTGCAGTGCCAAATGCAGGCTGCATTTTCTGGGTGGTGATGCCTTTGTTTCACACCAGTCCAAATTCAAAATCAGTGCATAAGAATGAAAATCAGTGCATAAGAATGAAAATATCTTTCTCATTTTCATAAGCATAGAAAAGAAGATGTTAAAGATCATCTACTTCCAGTTAACAGTCTTTTATACACTCAAAATTCAATTCACAGCCCAGAAAAAATTCTGATTTTTCCATTTCCCAGCCTGGAAGGGCAAGGACTCGCTGCCCTTGGCAATATCCAGGGTCTCCTTTTCCATACCTTGGCTTTCAGTGTATGAAATGCAAAGATTTTCCTGTAAAATTCAGCTTCTCTCCAAAGATTTCAAGTTTTTCCTTGGCACTTCCCAGTTCCCAGTTCCCATTTTAAGGAGCACCAGGGGTAGGTGGTGATTTTTTGGTGATTGTGATTGTGGTAGATGGTGATTTTTAGAATTTGGTGATTATTTCATCATCCTGCTCGAAGCAATGCCACTCCACGGGGGCTGATAACGAACGGGTGACACCAAACAGGGTCACTTTGGGCTTTAGTGAACCCAAATTGCCAATTTTCACCTTCCCAAGAGCAAATGAAGGCGATCCCCGTGCACGTTAAAATAATAAAAAAGAAAAAAGAACATTCTGGAGCGGGATGAAAAATCTCCTTTCTAGCCCGAAGCTGGGCTCCTTTTACCTCGGGATGTTTTCAGAAGCTGAGTTCTGTTTGATATTCAGCCTCTGGATGGAATGTGACTGTAATGAAATCGGGAGCACAACTTCAATCGCGGCGAATCCGCGCTCTCACAAAAAGCTGCTGCACTGCCATGAGAGCCTCTCTGTGCCCTGACCAAAGGAAGGGCGTTTGGCAGGGGAAGATTTATTAATAAAAATCTTTGTTCATCCTTAAAGCCACGTTCTGCCAGCGCACTCCTAATTAACAAGCCACCAGTTTGATTTTTCTGGCTCGGGCAGGAGAGAAAGGAAATAGAATTTCCCAATGTCTTATGCAACCTTAGGAGTGGTTTTAACTTTTCCTGTCTCGGGGTTTCTGCTGGGGTTTCCAGGCTGTATTTTACATTTCCTCTCTGGAAAAAGGGCAGACACTGCCCCACTTTTCCCAGCTCAGCCACCAGAGGTGAAGGCTCCTTTTTTTTCCTTTTCCTTTTCCTTTTCCTTTTCCTTTTCCTTTTCCTTTTCCTTTTCCTTTTCCTTTTCCTTTTCCTTTTCCTTTTCCTTTTCCTTTTCCTTTTCCTTTTCCTTTTCCTTTTCCTTTTCCTTCCCCTTCCCCTTCCCCTTCCCCTTCCCCTTCCCCTTCCCCTTCCCCTTCCCCTTCTCCTTCTCCTTCTCCTTCTCCTTCTCCTTCTCCTTCTCCTTCTCCTTCTCCTTCTCCTTCTCCTTCTCCTTCTCCTTCTCCTTCTCCTTCTCCTTCTCCTTCTCCTTCTCCTTCTCCTTCCCCTTCCCCTTTCCCTTTCCCTTTCCCTTTCCCTTCCCCTTTCCCTTTCCCTTTCCCTTTCCCTTTCCCTTTTCCCCAGTCCTGCCAGATATGCAGAGATGTCATTAAAAAATCTGAATTATTCCCCCTTCCTGCCCATGGAGCCATTTGTTTTCATCGACTTTGAGGCACAAAGATGGAAAAAGTTTTGGGTTTTGATTTCTCTAAACCCAGGAGGAGGCTCAAACTCTCTCAGCCCTCAGAGGAGGCTCAGACATCCTGCCCAGTTTGAAATGTTTGGAGCCAATGAAGCATTTAAATCTTCCAGCCAATTAAGTGTAATTAGTGAATGAAAGGTAATACTTTTCTTCAACAATGTGACGGGTAAATTTAAATTGGGGTTTAAATTAGAAAGTGACACCTACTGACTGTCAGTCAGTGAGGTGCTTATCTGGAGAGTGCTGGCATGAGAGAAAAAAAAATAAAATATATGTAAAATATATATATAGGCCTTGTACTGATGGCTGAAGAGGTTTCTGGATTTTGTACACAGAGAGTAAAAATACAGCACGTGAGTTAATGAAAAATGAAGCAGCAGATTTGCTTCCTAGAAAGTGTCTGCTCCTCTTAATGGGCATTGATTAAAAAAAATTCTATTTATTCTACTCTATTAACTACCAAAATTGGATTCTGCGGCTAATATTAAAACAAAGAATTAACAGAATGATTATTTTCTGTTCACTTACAGGCTGTTTTATCCATAATTGAATTTCTTGGCTTTGTCTGAGCAATTCCACCTCTAAATCTTGGAGAACTTTGGGCTCACAGGCACCTCAGCAGGAGCTCCTTTACTCCTGCCCCAGAATATTTTGCAGATTTGCTCAGAAAGACTCAAACTTTTCTCTTTGTTAAAAAAGCCCAAGTTTTCCACAGAAATCCTCATTTTCTATGGCATGGTGCAGGGAGAGATTTGTTAATAAAATACTTATTATTTCTATATTATAAAACATCATTGAGTTTGATATTGATTAAATCCACCCCAGTTTTGACAGAGAGACAGCACTGATGTTGATTTTGCAGTTGCTAAATTAATTTGTGAAAAGGTATTAAGGAAAAAATGGATGAGAGAAAATCCCAATCTGATTACAGATATGACAAAAGGAAGAAACCAAATTAAACCAAATTGGATAAATGATCCATTGGGAATCACTTTCTCAGCGCTGCAGCCACCACCCCAGGGTTAAATATTCTGTAAAACTTCAAAGGGGAGTTTAATTTCTGTATAAAAGATTTCAATGACTGCAGGTGCCTTGGGTGCCTCCTTGGAATTATTCCAGTGGCAAAGGCAGAGGAATTGAGGGTTCTGGAGCAATTCTTCCACCTTGAAGGAAGGGTCTGGCTTCCAGACTCATCCTGGCTGTGCAGAGCAGCATTTGTCATTAAAAAAAATAAATAAAAAATAAAAGATATCTACAGATATGATGTTTAGGGAACAATTCCTCTCCCTTCTAGGATTTAAAGCACAACCCTCACAGCCTGTCAGACACTCAGGAGAAAGACTCTGGGCAGGAATGTGAACACAAATCACATTGTGAGCTGTCCTGGAGCGGGGTGAATCATTGAACAGACTGAGGAAAACGTGAGGTGCAGAGCTCCTCTGCCCTGGGAGGGCAGATGTCACCCTGGTTTTGGAGACTTTTTTAAGCCTTCTGTTATGTTCTTCATATTGGAGTCAGAAGTTTCACCTTATCACACTTTCTACTATAAACACTGGCCATGTTTTGCTAACTGTCTTTTATTGTTTACATATTTCTAGGTATGAGGAGAAATGTGATTGACAGTTAGCTCGACCAACGTGGATTGAGAGGTGGAATTCCATCCTCCAATCCACGGGCACCATGGGAAATGTATAAAACTGGGTTTTGTAAATAAACTCGCCCCTTTTTTCCTGCTTCGCTCACCAGTGTGTCCTCGTGTGGTTCTTCCCGTGTCCACTGTGACAGGCAGAGACTCCCTGTCAATTAAACAGCAGCTCTTTCCCGGAGAGGGAGAGTGGAATAAAATTCCAAATAATGTCATAAATACATGGAGAAAATGGTGAAGCTGCAGGTTCACCAAAATCCTGCTGGCTATGCCAGGTGGGTACCAGAAAAGAGCACAGGGCAGGTATTTATGGGCCAGCCTCAATTATCTGAGAAGTTTTGCACGCTCAGACCCTGAGAAATTGAGCCTGAACTTTTCATTTTCATATTAATATAAGGGATGCTCATTTTCATCTTTGAAAACCTTGAAGATATGGACCGGGCAGGTTTCTTTTCATGCATATAGAAAGTTTGTTATGGGGAAAAAAAAATCGGAATATTTTCAGAGGAAGCTCGCATCGTTTTCACTGGGGGGAAATTCATTCTGCTGAAAAGAAATTATCTCCCGGGGAAAGGAAAGCAGCTGGATGGGAAAATGACCACCTATCAAAAATTGATCAGCTCTGCTGGGCTGGCTGAGACAGAACGAGCTGGAGGAAGGGAGAAAGCAGGAAAAGGAGGGGAGGAGGCAGGGGAGAGATGAATATCAACAAATCCCATTCCTTCTGACAATCCCCGGACTGCAGCAACTTCACCCAACGGGGACAGTTCAGGACAGTCCCTTGGCTCCTCTCTGGGGGTTAAATTTGGGCTGTAACTCGAGGCCTGGCCGTGCTTTCCTTGCTGTGCTGGAGCTGCGGGAGGCCCCTCAGGTGTCTCAAGGTTGTTGCGATTTTGTTTTGCTTTTATTTTTCAACTTCACCCGTCTTAAAGCGCTCGGTAGCAAATGTTGGCTTTGATTGAGCCCCTCGGAAAGTTCTGCTGAGCTCAGTTCATTTCTTCCAGCCATTAACCGTGGTTGTCATGTAAACTTGCCACTAAACCAGGCTTCAGCTGCCAGTCCTCGGCTGATTTATGGGGCAGAAACGCCTCATTTTAAGGAAGGCACATTTTTCTTTGAAAGAAATTATTTCCTCTCCTCTCCTCTCCTCTCCTCTCCTCTCCTCTCCTCTCCTCTCCTCTCCTCTCCTCTCCTCTCCTCTCCTCTCCTCTCCTCTCCTCTCCTCTCCTCTCCTCTCCTCTCCTCTCCTCTCCTCTCCTCTCCTCTCCTCTCCTCTCCTCTCCTCTCCTCGAATCTCCTCTCCTCGAATCTCCTCTCCTCTCCTCTCCTCTCCTCTCCTCGAATCTCCTCTCCTCGAATCTCCTCTCCTCTCCTCTCCTCCATTTCCATGTTAATGACCTTGGTATGATTCCTTTCAGGGATAAACACAAATTTTATCCACTTCCCCAGGTTTCCACAGCCAAATCCTCTCTGCCTCAGAACTTTGGGATCTGGCTGATCCCTCTCAGTCCAGGAAATATTTAGTTTAGGGTGCCTAACTCAGAGCAGATGAATGTTCCACTAAAAAACGACAAGAATTAATTCAATGTTCATTGTGGAAACCAGCAGTGCTGTTGTAGCTGCTGCTGGCTCCTCCTGAGACACAATCCCATATAAAAACGGATTTTTCCTGCTCTGCATTGCCAGGAGGGCTCCTGGCAGCCCTTCCCGGCATTTCAGGCACCAGGCAGTGCCAGGAGGGCTCCTGGCAGCCCTTCCTGGTGTTTGTGGCATCCGGCAGTGCCAGGAGGGCTCCTGGCAGCCTTTCCTGGTGTTTTTGGCACCCGGCAGTGCCAGGAGGGCTCCTGGCAGCCTTTCCTGGTGTTTTTGGCACCCGGCAGTGCCAGGAGGGCTCCTGGCAGCCTTTCCTGGCATTTCAGGCACCAGGCAGTGCCAGGAGGGCTCCTGGCAGCCTTTCCTGGTGTTTTTGGCACCCGGCAGTGCCAGGAGGTCATGGTTGGTCAAACCTCTCACGAGCAGAGCCCCGTCCGTGGGTAACAACAATAACAAACCGATTCCAGTCTGCAGCAAACCCAGTTAAACTGGATTTACCAGCACAGATTTACCAGCCTGGCCGCTGGTTTTACAAACTGGCAATGGTTTAATGATGCCAAGTGGGGTTTTGGTTTCCCTGGATGCCAATGAAATTAATTCTGCTGCTGATTTTATTGAGGAGGAAAATGCTCCACATAAAACACAGCGTGGGTCTGCTCTGGCTGGTTCAGCTTTTTAACCTCAGGAAAGTGTTTCTGTGAAAAATGGATTGGGAGCTCGTGGTTAAAACCTTTTCCTTGGGTTTGGGTTTGTCTTGGGGAGGAGAAATAGCACAAACTGCGGCCAATATTCTGTTTTTGTGGGCGATCAGTAGGTCTGAGGGATTATTCCTGTGCAAAGGGAGCATGAACACAGAAAGTTGTGCCTGTAAGGGATTATTTTTTTCTGCACACAATTGCAAAGTCCAGCTTAAACTGCTCCTCTGGGCTCTCCAGATTCCCCTCTGTGCATTTACTGCTGATTCTGGGCTTGATTTGGATCCAAGAATAATTTTCTTGCAAAAATCCTTTGGATTCCCCTTTTCCTCCTCACAGATATCCTTGGCTCATAGGTATTGGTGTGGTAAATGAAGCGGAGCATGTGTTTAATTTATTGATTTATGGTTTAATTTGTGTTTTATCATACATTTATTAATTTACATTTTTTGTTGACAATTTTACATTGTCAACACAATACCATGCACTGAAGGATGTTGCTACTTAAACTTCAGGTTAATAAGATTCAGAAGTATTCTCAAAAAACAGAATTAAAGTCTTCAGAAACCCATTGATAAAACCACAAGAAATTCTTATTTTTCCCAAAGGGAAAACACCACAAGTCTCTGTTTCTCTTTCTACCCATCCCTTGATTTATTCCACCATTTCCTTGCTGCTTCCAGGAATATTCTGAAGATTTGAGGTGTCTAAGATCCAGCTCGCAGTGAGCTTTGTTAAACTGGTGATTTGAATGTGAAATTTCATCTCCATTTTAATGCTGTTGGCACCAGTGAAATTTGATTAAATTTTGCTTCGTTGGATTTTTATTAAGGATGAATTTTGCTCCTGAGTTTTGCTGGAGAAGCAGCGACATCAGAAAGGCTTCAAAGATGAACAGACAGACTAAAGGAAAATAAAAATCTGATGAGTTCAATGATCAGATAGAGAAGAACAGTCAGGGAAGCAATTAATCATAATTACAGCATGATTTAATTATCAATTTATATCAATGAATATCATCATCTGCCTGGTATCTTTAATTAAAGCTTAATTTTGCTGTTCTCTTCTGCAGCCTCACACACGTTTAATTACCCAGCCTGGGGAAATGACCACGATTTCTTTATCTCCTAAGGAGCTGCACTGTTTTCTGTTTGAATATTTGAGCAGCACCTTTTAAAGAGCTGCCACTTGTTAAATTCTGATTTTTCCTTCCCCTCGCCATCTCCCGTGGGCTGTGCAGAGGTGCTGGGTGAGCCTCAGGTGTCACCTGGGTGTGTTTGTGACTTCTCACCCAAGGAAAATCCAATTTTTTCCCTTTTTTCTGCACTCGGTGCCCAGATCCCTCAATCCTCACCCTTCTCTCCCTGCTGAGAAGGAGGGGGCTGTGTTAAAATGCAAACACTTTCCTGACGGAACCGGGGCTTTTCTTTTGAATTCTGAGTGGGAGACAATGGGATTCAAACCAGCCTTTGCTCCTCCTTTTTTCCAAAGCCTTGGGAATGTTTATCATTCCAAAAAAAGCCAAACTTCAGGAGGGGAGTGATTCCCCTGCCAAAATGACATTTATTGTTGAAAGGAACAGCAGTAGAGCTGGCTCTGGGAGAATTTCACAATCTATTTAATATAATGGAGGGGTTTATTTTCTTTAGCTGGTGAAGAATGCAACAAGAAACGTTCGCAGATTAGTAATGGAACCAAAATTCTTAAAAGATTTTTAATTTAATTTTTAAATTGAATTTTTAAACTGAATTCCTTTTTAAATTTTAATTTTTAAATTTAGTTTTTAAATTTTAAATTTAATTTTTCATTTGAATTCTTCATTTGAATTTTTAATTTGAATTTTTTTAATGAGCCTGCCTCCAGTGAAAAAAATCTCACTGAAGATTTGAATAAATATCCATATAAATAAGTATATGATTTATATATGATAAGTATATAAATGTTTGAATAAATATGCATATAAATAAGTATATGAAGCTTTGTCTACTCCATTTTTTTCTTCTTTCTGTGGGGAGAGGAGGGAAAAAGTTTCTTTGCTGAACCCCTGCAAAGGCTCTGGGCCGGGCACAGACTCTGCAAACCAGGGAGAGCTTGCTGTGAGTCAGAAGTGAGAATGACTGAAAGCAAAAAGCCCAAATAAACTCCTTTTTTAGTGCAGAGATTGCTGTTAACTCTCAATCAGAGCTGAAACCTCGGTGCCAGAGCTCCCAAACCTGAGGGCTCTGAGGAAATAATTCCATTTCCTGGGTGTGTGGAGGGGTTTGCACTCAGGGCGTGCAAACCCAGGCACTCCTCTGAATTAACCTGGGGAAGAGAGGGAAAAATGGGCAAAATGGAAAAGGCCTTTATGTCTCCTTTTTTAAAAAAAACCAGCTATCTTCTGTCTTTGTGCAGAATTTAGTGTTGATTTCAGTCCGATTTCAGTGCCAGGAGAAATTCTCCCAGCATTAATGGCACCAAGCTTTTGGTTTTCACTCCAAAATTGAACGCAGTGGAACCACTCACGCCCTTAAATTGAGAGTTATTTTTGCAGGACGGGGTTTTAAGGTCTGTGTGGGTTATGGCCGTGTAAACAAACATCCTTTTTCTTTATTGCTGACATAAAGGAGTATTTCACTGCCTCTCTGCCAGCACAGGAGAGCAATGTTTAAAGCTGAGCTGCCATTTAGGAGAGGTTAAATAACACAGAGCAAAATATTAACCAAGGAGTGACTTCACCCAGGCAATAAAGAGCTGCTGTTCCTCCCTCTTGCCCTTCTCAAAGTTGTTATTTGATGGTTCAGCACTCAAACAATGTGATTTTCCAGGTTTTTTTGTTCAGTTTTGGGTTTTTAAGGCTCTTATTTATACCCTCGGGAGCCATGAGGGAAGAAGGGATTTATTCTCTACATTTTTGGTGATGTTCAGACGAGTGTCAGCGCTTTCTCATGGAATTAATCCAATTTTCAAAGGGAGATCACACAATAAGAAATATTTCCTGTTGAACAAACAATTTCCATCCGCACACATCAGAAAATATCTCCTTAGGTGGAAAATATCAGTGCTGGGTTTGAGCTGCAAGGGTGACTGCACCTCCCTTGTCTCTGGTAACCTCTCAGTGATCCCTGCTCCAAACCCAAATCACCTCCAGGAAAATCAGGGATAAAACCCCTCCCAGTCCATGAAATCTTCATTATTTCTTCTGCAATTTCCCTCAAACTCTTCTGCACATCTGCAGAACTCAAATCCAACTCTCACCCTGCAGCTCCACCTCAGCACATCCCCTGTGCTCCGCAGAAATATTCCAATTAAAATTGAAAATAACCCTCCCAAACGAAGTTCTGTGTTCTCAGAGACCACGGAGGAAAGGTTTTGTTTATTGGTTTTGAGCTCCATGTAAATTATACAGAGGGATTATATCCAAGGGTCTTAAAATCCTGAATTCTAATGAAGGCCAACCATACTTCATGGGAAAATTAAGACACCAAAAGCTGCCATTTCAGGAGCAGATTTGTAAATATTTTTGATGGTTTCATTAAAAACAGCATAAAATAGCATGGAGAATGAGCAAGGAAATATTTACCAAAACATCCAATATACCACATTTCCATGAGCATTAATCCATGTCAGACAGAGCCCTTAATTACATAAAAGCAACATATTCAGGCAAGCTCTGTGTCATAAACATTTCAAATATTACCTCAGTCTGGGAGTGCCATTATCCTGAAAGGCTGGCACTGAGAGCACGGCCCACATTATTACAGAGAAAGTGAAAATAATATCATTTTTGTGGGGTTTTACTGCTTTGAGGAAGCCTCAGTGCTTGAACTCTATTCCCCCAGCTCTGATTTCCTCCTTGACCTCCTTTCCCATGGCAAGGCAAAATGATTCATTTACAAGAAGTCAGAATGAAACATCTCCCAAATATTCATTTCCCTGTCAAAGTGATTTTCTGCGTTCAAAGAACCGAGAGATTTCGATTGCTCTGAGCTTGTGTTCTCTAAATATTTATCATTACAATTTGTACCATTTCCAGTGATTAGGCAGCCCATCATTCCCTCCAACAAAACACTTCAGAATTCAGGATTGGAGGACGCTTTTAAAAACACAGGAATTGTCTCTGTGAGTGTGCAAAACCAGACCACGACAAGAATTCAAACAAATTTTCCTTCTGCTCCATTCCACCCTGTCCAAACTCAAGTTAAAGCTCTGGAAAAAAATAAATAAAATAAAACTCCTGCCTCTTTTTATATTGACGAGTGTAACATCCTGAAGAGAAGTCACATTTATTTGCAGCTAAAATACCATCTGCCTGTGTGTGAACAAAACTGCGGCGTCACATGGATTTGGGGTTAAAATGCTACATTTAATGGTTGAAAAGTAAAAGAGCAATTCACATTCCAGCAGAACTCAATATCTGATTTGATGCCGTTTCCTTCAAGTTCAAAACGTGGGTTTCTCCAAAATTCAGGAGGAAAATTGTTGAGATGCTGCATTTGGGAAGCAGAACAAAATGTGGTTTATCACCCCCCATTGTGGCTGTTAATTCCCACTGGGAAATTCCCTGCCAGTTCCTCATCCCCACTTCTGTGTCCTTGATCAGTGCCTGCCCACCCTGCCACACAACCCAGCTTAGGTTACCCAAACTCACTTTGTGAAATTGAATTCTAATTTGGATTTTTCCCCTTTTATTCCATTAAGAAAACCTGTGCTGCACGTGGCCCAATATTGCAGTTGGGCTGAATTATCAGAACCTTCTCCTTGTTCTTCTTTTCCTTGAGAAATTAGCACTGATATTTCTCCCAGCCTCGTTTCTTATAGACAGACACGATGCCGGGATGACAAATAATTTCTTTATGGGAAAATAAAAGAAAAGTTGCTTCAGTACTTAACAGATGTTCTCAGTTCTGTTTAGAGCCAAAATTGCTCTGAAGATGAGAGCTTCTTTTAATTTCTCCGTGTGAAAGTTTCTTGATTGTTCTGATGAATTTTTGATGAATTTTGCAGCCATTATTTCTCCAGGATCCTCAGATTTTATTCTTTATTTCTCCTGCCATAGTTTCCTCAGGTTCCTTAGATTTTAGCTTTTATTTCTCCTGCCATTATTTCTCCAGGTTCCTCAGATTTTATTCTTTATTTCTCTTGCCTGGCCTGGCTCACTGCTCCACCAGCTCTGCTCTCCTTTGTTCCCTGAACGTTTGGCCAAGAGATTCACCTTGACCCCTGCTGAGATTTGTTCCAGTTTAAGGCCATTTTTCCCTCTGAAAAACAATGATTCTTTTGTGGAGCTGCAGTATTTTTAGGTGCTTTCTCCTCCAGTTTAATATCCTGGAGTCCTCTGAGGTTCCTCCATCGCTTCAGCCCGTGCCAGCTCGGATGGAACCTCAGGGCTTCTTCCAAAACACTGAAAAATGTCTTTTCTCAATGAAAACCCCTCTCATACAGCTCAGCCACCCCACAGGACCTCCAAAGGACACGCTGGTGGATAAGACCACACTTAATAAGTGTGAATTTTTAATAATTCATTATTTGAATTCAATTATGGGGGATTTTTTTGCCATGGAAGTTGGAACCACAGTTGGACCAACTTTCCTGGAACACTGGAGACATCTCTGGGTTCATCTCCTGCCATGAAAAAGCCAATAAGTGATGACCCCGACATGTCTAATCAGATTTACAGCTAATATTGGAGATAAATGCAGTTTTAAATCTCTTTTATGCATGGTCAAACCTTCTTTTTTGAGCCTCAAGCAACTCTGGTGCAAGGCAGCTTTGCTGTTGATTTTTGGGGTTTTTTTTTTTAACTGTGTTGGTGAATTCTCTTGAGTTTTTCCAGCTGATGTGGGAATATTTGTCCAGATTTCTCTGGGAATTCAAGGCATAAACTAGCAGAATCTGCAGAAAACCCATTTATTTGCAAATGAAAATGTAACTTTTATTTTGGGGAAAAGGGAGAAGGAAGAGTAGAAAGGTTGGTGGCAGATATGTTTATAATTGATAATTTTAGAATATCAAAAATAATCAGTTTCATACAAGTTTTCCCTTCTTTACCCCACTTACATTTCATTTTCAAGCACCATCCCTCAAATTTCTGTGCTGCAGTTCATGGCAAGTCTGCCTCGCCCAACTTCAAAGAAAACTATTTAAAGAGCCCAAGAACTGGAGAAGAAGATATTGTCTGGGAAAAGAATGGAAAGAAAAGAAATCCCTCTGAGTTTCTTTTTTTCACTGGCACCACTCCTTGCTGGTTCAAAAAACCACATTATTTAAACCTTCTGTCGCCTTCTTCCACCTTTATTTTTTTTTTGCAGAATTTCAGCTCTCAGGGGTTTTTCTCCTTTCCTTTTTTTTTTTTTTTTGCTGTATTCTCCTGCTCCTCTGTGGGTCTGGGAATCTCTCAGACTCTGCCACATCCTTTGTTTTGTGTTTCAGCTCCAGCTGAGCAGCAGAACCATCTCCTTCCAAAGGATTCCTGTGCTCCTTTGTAGGCAAGCCGCAGGAATTCCTGCAGAAAATGGATTGTGCATTTACCTTTAGTAATAATTTCATTTATCTCTGAGGAATGGCGAGCCCTTCATCTCTTCCTGTACCACATTTGTTTAATTAAGATCAATACCCACATACAGGCTCAAAACCTTGTCTGGATTTAGTCTCTAAAAGGTGATTTTGTTGTTCATTTTCTGGATTTTTCTTTCAGGAGGGTATGGTTTGATTGCAGTTGAGGAAAACATTGTTATTTTCTCAATTTTTGTTTTATTTTTGTACATGCAGTAATATAGAGCCACCCCAAACATGAAGAATCCTCAGGGTTTGGCCTTGTGAGAAGTCACTGAAGTTCCCATCTGTGCCAAATGAGGTTGAAATTCGATCTAAACACCACCAAAATTGCCTCCTTTTGAAAGGACTGCTCAATCTTTGGGAGAGATTTAGTAATAAAGGAGCTGACAGCAAAGAGGACTAAAATCCTCCACAGGTAAAAGCTGCATCTTTCAGAAACTCTCCACTGAATTTGCAGCTGAGGCTTCTTTCACTCAGGGTCAATCCCATATTTTGCTGGGTTTGCACAATAATAAATAAAATAATGCAAATAAAAGTCTGGCTCCTTTTCCTATCACCATCCCCAGCCTTCCTGTGCCTCTCTAAACTCCCACCTCTATTTTGCTGGAAATTGAAATGGTTTCAGAAGTCTTTCACACCGTGCCTGGATATTTGAGCAGATTTCCCCTCCCAAGCTGTAATTGGCTGTGATCTGCTCCCAAAAATTGCATTTTCCTTAGGAGATAATGCACAAACAGGTCGGAATCCACCTGCACAGGGATTTTTCTGCAGCAGAACCGAGCTAGGTTTGATCTTGGAGGCTGAGCTCAGCAGGGAATGTTTTCCAGGGCCTGGTTGTGTCTCTGGTATCCAAATCCAAATCCAAACAGGAGCAGATGACACTGGAGTCAATGGATACACTCACCCAAATAAAATTGCTCTGTTTGTGCTGCTGGCTGGATCATATTAATGATTAACCCTAATTAACCAGCGTGGGCTTGGTGTTTAGTAAATGAAGATGGAACAGCAAATTGCTGTGGATGCTGTCATGTCAGGGAGTGGTGTAATTAGTGGTGTAATTTTAATTTCAGTGCTCATTCAGCTGCTCCTCCCCGTGTAAGGAGAGCACAGGCACCCACCCGTGTGTGCCTGCAGCAGGGATGGAGAGCCAGAGCCCTGAGTCCTGAGGTCAAAAAAGAGTTTTATCTTCCTGTTCTCACTGTGGAAATACCTGTGTTTTCACCTGTTTTTTTCCTGTTTTCACTATGGAAATACCTGTGTTTCCACCTGTTTATCTTCCTGTTTTCACTGTGGAAATACCTCTATTTTCACCTGTTTTAGTTCCTGTTCTCACTCTGGTGAAATACCTGTGTTTTCACCTGGTTTTTTCCTGTTTTCACTGTGGAAATACCTGTGTTTTCGTCTGTTTTAGTTCCTGTTCTCACTATGGTGAAATACCTGTGTTTTCACGTGGGTTTTTTTTCCTGTTCTCACTCTGGTGAAATACCTGTGTTTTCACCCTTTTTGTTCCTGTTCTCACTGTGGAAATACCTGTGTTTTCATCTGTGTTTTCCTCCTGTTCTCACTATGGAAATATCTGTATTTTCACCTGTTTTTCTTCCTGTTTTCACTCTGGTGAAATACCTGTGATTTCACCTGTTTTTTTCCAGTTCTCACTGTAGAAATACCTGTGTTTTCTTCCTGTTCTCACTCTGGTGAAATACCTGTGTTTTCACCTGTTTATCTCCCTGTTCTCACTGTGGAAATACCTGTGTTTTCACCTCTTTATCTCCCTGTTTTCACTATGGAAATACCTGTATTTTCACCTGTTTTAGTTCCTGTTCTCACTCTGGTGAAATACCTGTGTTTTCACCTGTTTAATTCCTGTTTTCACTGTGGAAATACCTCTGTTTTCACCTGTGTTTTCACCCTTTTTGTTCCTGTTCTCACTGTGGAAATACCTGTGTTTTCATCTGTGTTTTCCTCCTGTTTTCACTCTGGTGAAATACCTGTGATTTCACCTGTTTTTTTCCAGTTCTCACTGTAGAAATACCTGTGTTTTCTTCCTGTTCTCACTCTGGTGAAATACCTGTGTTTTCACCTGTTTATCTCCCTGTTCTCACTGGTGAAATACCTGTGTTTTCACCTGTTTTAGTTCCTGTTCTCACTGTGGAAATACCTGTGTTTCACCTGTGGGGTGAATCCAGCCCGGACCTGCAGAGGATGAGGAGCAGAGGATGATCCCCTCCCCATCCTGTGTCTCCACATGAACCACAGAGATCTCTGTCAATGGGCTGAACATTTCCTGCTCCTCTCAAATCTTCCCAATTCCATTTAAATTGTTCCAACATCACAGGATTTTGCCAGATTATTGCAATGTCATGGTACCAATTCACAGTGGAAGGCATAAAGATGTCCAATCCTATCAACAAACCTGTCAAATTATTTAGGATTTCACCAACTTAAAGGATGGAAACGTGATGGAAACAGCAAATGATAAACCCAAAATACCATGTTTGAATTAGCTGGGGTGCATCAGCATTGCAAAATATCCCCCT
The DNA here is from genome assembly GCF_021018805.1 of Prinia subflava. Classification (NCBI taxonomy): domain Eukaryota; kingdom Metazoa; phylum Chordata; class Aves; order Passeriformes; family Cisticolidae; genus Prinia; species Prinia subflava. The sequence continues at coordinate 24,227,999 of NC_086254.1, forward strand.
TGCAATGCACTTAGCAATGCAGAGCGTGGAGACTGCAAATAGCATGAAAGGAATACAAATGTATTTACCCAAACACCACAAATCTTACAAGGCAAGTGTGGAATGTGCTGGGTTTGCACAAGGATTGAAATTAATAGGCATGACCTTTTCCTGCCTCTCCTCCCATCCTCGCAAATTCATGTTTGCAGAGCAGGCTCAGGGGGATTTGTTTGTGGGGGTTTTTTATATCAAACACAACAAAACTTATAATCTTTTGTGGGGTTTTTTTTAGCCAAATAATCTCTTAAATAACAAATGTTGTAACAAGCTGCATTCGAGTAGTGGCAATATGGGGTTAGCACCAAGATTTATTTACAAGCAAGGAAATCTTGAATTGGCTTTTCCTGCAGATAGGCTGGGTTTAATTCTTGGGCAAGAGTGATTGGAGAGCCAAAATAGGGAGAGTTTAGTCCATGGAAATTGGGTGATTTTGTTATTTTGGATTCAGAATGCACCAGCAGGAGATCCCTGGTTGATTTTTCCTTGGTCACACAGGCACAGTAAGGAATTCTCTGTCCTGTCAGGAACTCATTTAACCCCAGACTTTGGGGTGCAGCAGCTCCACCAAGGAGAATTCCCTGCTCCTTTTCCAGCCAGCTGCAAACCAATGCTCTGACTGGGGGTGATTTGCATCCTCTGGGATCTTTTCAGTCTCGGGTTGTCCATTTGTGCCCCTGATCCTTTTGGGAACAGCAGGAGTCTCTGGTCCTGCACTGTGAGCACTCCTCGTGGATTGGGGACACAGCTTCCAGTTAAAAATTCCCTTTTTTAGGAAGCACAGCTTCCTTTTCCCAGCACTAAGCACTGCTTCTCTGACAGTGCTAAAAGGGCAAAGCAACCCAGCTGAGCTGAATTTCTAATTTTTTTGGTAGTTCTTCGAGTGCTTTGGGAGTTTCCTAAGCATTTGTTGCCCTAAAAAAAGATAATAAACGATGTTCTTCTACTTCTGTCAACAAAAATAAACCTGCAACCACATTTTTCAGGTTTTCTCCCTCTAGGCACCGATTTTCAGGCAAAGTTCCAGAATAGAATCAATCTCCTCCATCCAAATGATATTGAAATGTTAAATTGCAGAGGTTTTTTTAGAGCTTGGGATGGGGTAGGCCAAGCAAAGCCATCAGGAAATCCCTTCTAGCCCAGCTCGGAGCTTTGTGCTGCCCTGTTCTGCCAGTTCTCTTCTCTGGGGCAGCAGCCAGAGTGAGACCACACAAGAAAACTGGAGAGGGACATCACTGGGTTTATCTCTGAGGGTTTATTCCAGCTTTAAAAGGCTGAAACTCCTCTCTTCGGGGTTAACTTGATTTTCTGATAAAGAAGTTGTGACCTTTTCAATATTCTGAATTTAGTTTGGGTCTGTTCCTGGTGGTATAAACCCCTCCTTTGAGATTTTGTTGTGCCTCAGGATTAAAATATTGCAGAGGTGTGAGCTGAGGGCCTGGGAAACACTTGGGAGGAAAAACTTCCTTAAAAACATCATTTTGTTGTGTTAGGCCAAACCTCAGATATCTGGGAATGCCCAAGGTGAGCAGCTTCACTGGAGGATTGGTTTCCTGGTAAAAAATGCAGCTTTGGTGTAAATTTTGTGAAAATCTGATGTCCAATAACAGAACAAAGGACATTATCACATTTTTTTGCAGTGCAAACCAAAGAAAACATGGAGAGGATCTTATATTTAAAGAGTTTTGGCGTTTGCCTGAACCAAAAACAACAGAGGGAAAGGGGAAATCAATTGTACCCGCAGTCAGACATAAATTAATATTGGAGCTTTGAACTCCATGTGAAAAACCTCCCCTGACTCCAGCAGCAAATGAATCAAACCTTGGACGAGGTGTCAGTGGCCAGAGCAGCCTTTCCTGCCTCGTTATCCCTGCTGAGCTTATGAGAGACTAAAAGAGAAATTCAAATATTTGCCACTCCAAGAGCGAACTCGATAAAAATCTCCCACCCAGGGTTTCCTTAATTGCCCAATTTCCACTCCAGTGCTGCAGCAGTTCTGGTGTTAATTACTGTGAGCAGTGGCCTTTCCTTGCCTGATTTCCTCCTTTGGAGCCCTCCTTGCCCCTGCCCTGTCCCAGGGGGTCCCGAGAGGAGCAGAGGGGCTGAGCTGGTTAATTAGAGGCTGAGCTGGTTAATCGGAGGCTGAGCTGGTTAATCGGAGGCTGAGCTGGTTAATTAAGGCTGAGCTGGTTATTCAGAGGCTGAGCTGGTTAATCGGAGGCTGAGCTGGTTAATTAGAGGCTGAGCTGGTTAATCGGAGGCTGAGCTGGTTAATTAGAGGCTGAGCTGGTTAATCGGAGGCTGAGCTGGTTAATCAGAGGCTGAGCTGGTTAATTAGAGGCTGAGCTGGTTAATCGGAGGCTGAGCTGGTTAATTAGAGGCTGAGCTGGTTAATTAGAGGCTAAGCTGGTTAATCAGAGTCTGAGCTGGTTAATCAGAGGCTGAGCTGGTTAATCGGAGGCTGAGCTGGTTAATGGGAGGCTGAGCTGGTTAATGGGAGGCTGAGCTGGTTAATTAGAGGCTGAGCTGGTTAATTAGAGGCCGAGCTGGTTAATTAGAGGCTGAGCTGGTTAATCGGAGGCTGAGCTGGTTAATCGGAGGCTGAGCTGGTTAATCGGAGGCCGAGCTGGTTAATCGGAGGCTGAGCTGGTTAATTAAGGCTGAGCTGGTTAGTCGGAGGCTGAGCTGGTTAATTAGAGGCTGAGCTGGTTAATCAGAGGCTGAGCTGGTTAACTAGAGGCTGAGCTGGTTAATCAGAGCTGCAGGAACCTTTCAGCTCCTCGGGAACTCCTGACAAATCTCCCGACCCAGCAGAGCTCACTGGTGAGATGCTGGTGCTGAACTGAACCCAAGGCAGCACAAATAAACGATTCCTGAGCTTTTCCAAGCGGATCCGGAGGTAATGAGGAATTATCTGGGTGACATTTCTCTGTGCTGAGGTGGTTTTCTGCCTCGGATTATTTATTTTCTGCAACCTTTGGAGTGGTTGCGAAATTGCATCTTCTGTTTGAGTACTTGTGATGAAGGGTGCCAAAAATAATTTTGCAAGAGTCGGGAAACACCAGCATCAAAATGCCAATGCAATTTCACTTTGGTCTTTCTTCCTCTCACAGGAAGAAAAAAAATGCCACTACTAATTATAGACTCAGTGCTGCCTTTTTCACAGGGATTTGTCTTTCTCGGTACCTGGATGGAAATGATGTTTGAATCTCTAGGATTCTCATTTTCCATTGGAATTCCTGTTGCACTGAAGTTCTCCAGTGCAATAAAGGGGTAGGAGAAGGAAAAAAAAGAAAAAGTTGTGTCCACGCTCTTGTCACACACTCCTTGTGTGCAGGCAGCTCATCACTCCTTGTGTCCCTCAGTTTCCCATTCCTACGCTGATTTTCTGGGCCCCCACTTGCAGAAATGCTGATATTTCCCTGTTTTGGAGATGAAAGTGATCATTGAAATGAGGATAAAATCAGGATTGTTTGCAAAAAGAACTTCACTTCTCCCCCTGGGTTCTGCTGCGTGGATGCAGCAATTCAGATCTGAACACCTGGATTGGAAAGCCAGAATGGGAAATAAACTCTGGGTGGGTGAGAGCAGAAAGCAATTATGAGATTTGCTGCATTCATTTCTTGGGGAAGCCAACAGCAGCAGCAGCACTGAGCTCAGCCAGGTGGGAAAACATCACAGGTAAATGGATTTGCCATCAGCTGAGTGATAAACCCCATGCTTGACAGCTATTTACAGCAAATAAACTCTCTGGGAGCTCCTGAAATGGATTTCTCTGTTTAGTTTCCTCCTCCTGGCCAAGAACAAGGCCAAAACCTCTGGGATTTATCCTGCATTCAGAGTTTCCCCTCACATTCCTCCCTTCACACTCTCTGACTCTCTTTTCCAGAGATTTCTGGGTGTTAAGGTGATTTTTCCCTCTCTGTGGGTGTTTGTTGAACACTCCAGGGAAGTGTCAGGGTGCCCTGTTCCTCCTCTGCCCGTCCCTGACCCGCTCTGGGCTCTGCTGGAGTTTGGGATGTGGGTGTTGAGTGGGATGGATCCACTCAAAGAACTGGAATTCATCTCCACAAGTGCTGCTCCAGCTCCGTGCCAGGAGAAGCTACTGAAGTGTTTAAACACCTTTAACACCGAAAAGGAGAATTGCCAAACTGATAGTGAGGGTAATGGAGCCTGGGGAACAAAAAACAGAACTCGATTTGGGGAGGGAAATTCTGTTTGCTCCTCACAAGAGCTGCAGCGTGGACTCTGTGAGGGATCAGCAGGGGCAGAGGATTGTGAGGTGAAGGGCAGGGTTAAAGGAGATGTGGAGATTTGGGAATATTGGCAATAAATCCCTCCCTGGCAGGATGGGCAGGCCCTGGCACAGGGTGCCCGGGGATCCCTGGCAGTGCCAGGGCCAGGCTGGGCAGGGCTGGGAGCAGGGGAAGCTGTCCCTGGGGGTGGAACGAGCTGATCCTTCAGGTCCCTTCCAACCCAAACTCTTGGAGTCCAGGACATCCCTGTGGCCACCCTGGAGGATCTGGGGTCTGTCCAGGGGGTCTGGGATCTGTCCAGGGGGGTCTGGGGTCTGTCCAGGGGGCTCAGTTAGACCCACACAGATCCCAGGAGGACACTGCCTCTGATTCCTGTCCATGGGAGTGAACACTCACATGCAGGAAGAATCACAAATCCTAAGAATTTAAAATAAGTAGTGGATGGTTTATTATAGAATATAAATATAGAAATTAGGATTCTTAGCATATGGGGCTGAAGAGACAAGATGGAGGAATTGGGGAGTGGCCCCTGTGCTCCTTGTTCTTGCTCTCGTCCCCCATCTTGTGCTGAGTTGGATTTTAGAGATTGGTTTAGAGTAGAACTGACATGTTAGTAAAGGTAGTAGGTATTGGTAAAATTTTGTAAATAAAAAATACATTTTGGACAGTGGTTGGGTCAGGGGTACTGTACATAAGGTGCGGGGCTCTCTGACCTGCCCCAGTCCTGCCGCGTGTCCTGCTCTGCTGGGGACGCCCTGCAAAGCTGGACAAGAACTGAGAGATAATTAAGAATAAACAGCCTTGATAACACGAACTGCTGGACTCAACTTGTCATCTCTGGCTTCGGTGTGAAACACCCAGGGCAAAGAGAAGACTGAAAACCTGATTACCCCTGGAAACAGCAACCCCGAGGAAACTCCCAGGGAACAGCAACCTTGGGGGACCCTTAGTACCTTGGGGAACACCAACCCCAAGGAGAATCTCAGGGAAACAACAACCCTGAGGCAAAGCACCCCAAAGCTCCCTGGTGCTGTGCCCTCGCTCCAGGAGGGATTCTGCTCAGCACCTCTGTGTGAAGCTCAGCCCAGGCCAGGCCAGGGCTGTTTGTCTGGTAAAGCAGAGAGGGGAAGACAAAGCTGGTTATCTTCTCCATCACTAAAATATTTATGCAGGCAGCATTTACAGCTCCCAGCTGCGTGGGGATCTGTAAATACCAGCCGGGGGCTGAGCAGGAATGAGTACAAATAACCAGCGGGGCTGCCCTGCAAACACAGATCTGTGCTGAACACGCACGGGGGGAATTCAGCGTGGGGACTGGGCTGTCCATCAGCTCACGTGTGATCCTGCTGCTCAGGCTGCTGAAAGAGCCTCTCCTGTTTTCTCCCAAGAAGTTTTTCTGACTTCTGTGAGGCTCTTTCTGTTAAGCAGATCGACTCGCTGAAAATTCTGCTGTCATGAACTTGAGCAGATCTGTCTGCTCTATCACAGATGACAAAATGAAATGAGTTAATTTAAACCTGCACGTTGGGTTGGGTTCACTGTATCTGTCAGAAAAAGCAAAAATCAGAATATTCTCACTATCATTCGTGCCTAGAGAGACCAGAGAAACTGTAATAGCCAGAACCAAATACTCAGACTATTCCTTTTTCTCCTGGAGCTGCTTAACACAGTTGCAGAGTCTCAATCTTTATTACTTTTGAACAAAACCAGCGTTTTATTTTGATTGCCAACTTGTCAGATTTTAATAGCATAATCTATGTAGCTGAAAGTATGAAACTGTAGAAATAGAGTCCTTTATCTGCTTTCCTATTCTAATTCCTGTGAGTATTTCTGTAATAACCACAATCCAGGAGGTGTCTGAAATACATTTACGAGCAAGGCATTTCAGAATGCTCACTTTGAAAGGACCTGAGAGACATCCCAAGACCAAAAAATGTCATTTTCCTGTGGATTGTCTTTTCCTTGGCACTGCAGCTCCTCAGGGACCCTCTCAGGCCCTGGCACATCCATGAGAGCCCCTTCCCTCCTGCCTGCCAGGGGTGCCCAGGGCAGCCTCGGTGGGCTGACAGCTGGGAAAGGTCACCAGGCTGCTCCATCCTCGTTATTTCCACCACAGGGGTGGGGAGGGACCAGCAGAGCTCCCCAGGGGACGCAGGGTGCAGGATTTGTCAGGGGAGGGCAGAGCTGGCACTGCTGCGCACAGGAACTGCAGCCTGGATGGTGGCTGCCCAAAAAATGTGGGTTTTTTGGGGTTTTTGGGGGTTTTTTTGTGTTTGTTTTTTTATTTTTTGGTGGTTTTTTTTTTTTTTTTTTTTTTTTTTTTTTTGTTTTGTTTTGGGGTTTTTTGGTTTTTGGTTTTTTTTGGGGTTTTTTTGGTTGGTTGGTTGGGTTTTTTTGGTTTTGGTGGGTTTTTTGGGTTTTTGGGGGGTTTTTTGGGGGGGGTTGGGGTTGGTTTTGTTTTTGTTTTTTTGTTTTTTGGTGGTTTTTTTGTTTGGTTTTTTTGTTGTTGTTGTTGTTGTTTGGTTTTTTGTTGTTGGTTTGGTTTGGTTTGGTTTGGCTTGGTTTGGTTTTTTGGTTTTTTTAGGGGTTTTTTGGGTGGGTTTTTTTTGTCGTTGTTGTTTTTGGTTTGGTTTGGGTTTTTTGGTTTTTTTAGGGGTTTTTTTGGTTTGTTTTTTTTTTCTTGTGGCAGACCTGCAGAGGTTCCACAGCCCCGTGAAATGAGCTCACTTCTGATCCATCAAAACCTGAGCGCCTCTGAGGAAAGTTTATCTGAGAGCTTCTCTCAGTGGGGAGGGGAGGAACTTCAGACACCTCCAGGTGTGTCTGGGTTGCAAGGGAGGAAATGCCTGTGGTGGTTCCATCCTTGTGAACACTTCTAGATCAGGTCAGGCTCACTCCGTGGGTTTGATCCCTGAAAACTCCTCAGAACGGGATGTTTGTGTCGTTCTGGGGTTTTCACAGGCTTTAAACCATGCAAGACGTGGAAAAAGATACTCAGGCTCTAAGCAGGGTTCAAAATGTTCTGATCATTAGCGTATTTATACCAGTGATTAATTAGGGTTTAATGCAAAAAGGGTAAAGAATTCCAGAAAAAAAAGGGAATTTTCTGTGGATGAAAAGGTTTGACAAGTTCTAAACTTTGATGTATTTGGTGATAAAAACAGCAAGGCTGCGGGTTTGACCCCTGGATCAATTAATTCAAGAGTTGGACTTGATGATCCTGGAGGTGTTTTCCCATTAAATTATCCAGTGAGTCCATGAATAACAGATTATATCATCTGAAATGTCAACATTTAAATCTGAATGACAGATTATTCACGACGGATCCACTGGAATTCATCCCTTCACCACGGAGTAAAAGCCACCGTGCAATTCCCTGGGCACTCCTGCTGTAAGCAGAAGAGTTTTGTGGCAAAAGAACAAAAACAAAACCTCCCTGAACCCCCGGTTCCACCGATGGGAACAAACTCCCCCCACGTCCTTCCGTGCTCATCTCAATCCTGATTTTCTGGGATGCGCATTTGGCTCCTGGAATAAACACACAAAGGTCAGGGAGCATTCTGGGGCTCTGCTGGTGTCGGGAGAGGCTCCGCTGTCACATCTCGATGGGTGGCAGATGTGACACCACCGTGGGACATTTGGGAGCCTCCTGTGCCAGCCCAAATCACCCCGGGCTGAGGGAGAGGAGAGGAGAGGAGAGGAGATTCGAGGAGAGGAGAGGAGAGGAGATTCGAGGAGAGGAGAGGAGAGGAGAGGAGAGGAGAGGAGAGGAGAGGAGAGGAGAGGAGAGGAGAGGAGAGGAGAGGAGAGGAGAGGAGAGGAGAGGAGAGGAGAGGAGAGGAGAGGAGAGGAGAGGAGAGGAGAGGAGAGGAGAGGAGAGGAGAGGCAGGAGCAGCAGGGGAGGGGAAGCTCCCTCAGCAATCCCACACCTCTGCTGAGGCTGGCTGGCAGCATTTCAACCTGAGATTCAGCCAGATTTGCAATCCAAAGGAAAAAAAAAAGTCTATTTTTGAGCCCAGCATCTTCTGTTATTCCTTCATTCCGCCAGGTTTTGGCAGACAGCCACTGAAACTCTACAAAGAAGAGAAATGTAAAGCCCAGTAAGAGGCAAACTCCAAACCAGGGAGCCAAAGACATGGCCCTGCTGCTAACAGGCCAACTATCAAACACCTACCATCCATAAAAAGTATAAAACAAAGCCCAAACTAAAAATAATAATAATAAAAAAAATTAAAACCACAGCCAAAAAACATGCCTACTCTTAAAAAAAAAAAAAAAAAAAAAAAAAAAGTAGCCATAACAAAAGGTTCCTGAAATATAAAAATTAGTTTGTAAAAAAAATAAATATGCATAATAGTCTATAAATAGCAAGCTAATACAATAGAAAAGTATTTTAAAAATATTTCTGAAAATAGTAAATGTGCTCTTAGTTAAAAGCCAAGCACCCAGCCATTTTAACCCTTCACTTTATTTCTATCTCCTGTTGTATTTTTTTACTAAACTTTTTTAATTTTACCAAAAAAAAAAAAGAAAAAGAAACCTCATTTTTCACACGTTTTACCCCCACCAGTTGGGTTTTGCTGCAGCTGCTGTGAAAACAGAACTGAGCACTCAGAGAGTGATCAGAGGTAAAAATCTCCTTCCAGATTTTTTTTTTGTGTGTGTGTTTTTCTGCCAGCAGGAAAACAAGCTCGGAGTTCACAAACTCCTGCAGGTTCCTGTGTTAAACTGACACCAGCTGCTCACGACAGGAGCAAGAGGAAAAGCAGATGGTTCCTTTGTGACACCTGTGAAAGCTTCCCTGAGCACAGGGACAGTGTTCCCTGCCCAGCCGGCAATTCCCACCCGGCACGGGCTGATTCTGTCATCCAGAAACCCCCTGGGCCGTAAAAAAGAAAATTATCCCTAAAGAGAGCGAAAATCTTCACAACAGAGCTGCTGGGAATGTTTCTGTCATTGATTTGGAAACGTGGCCAGAGGAAATGGGAAGAGAGCAGAGGCAGGATGAGGATGAGGAGGATGAGGATGAGGAGGATGAGGAGGAGGAGGAGGAGGATGAGGAGGAGGATGAGGAGGAGGAGGAGGAGGAGGAGGAGGAGGATGAGGATGAGGATGAGGATGAGGATGAGGATGAGGAGGATGAGGATGAGGAGGATGAGGAGGAGGAGGATGAGGAGGATGAGGAGGATGAGGAGGATGAGGAGGAGGATGAGGAGGAGGAGGATGAGGAGGAGGAGGAGGAGGATGAGGAGGAGGAGGAGGAGGAGGAGGAGGAGGAGGAGGAGGAGGAGGAGGAGGAGGAGGAGGATGAGGATGAGGATGAGGATGAGGATGAGGAGGATGAGGATGAGGAGGATGAGGATGAGGAGGAGGATGAGGATGAGGATGAGGATGAGGATGAGGATGAGGATGAGGATGAGGATGAGGATGAGGATGAGGAGGATGAGGATGAGGAGGAGGAGGAGGAGGAGGAGAGAAAACAAATAAGTGTGACTGCAGATGCACCAGGGGCAGAAATTCAGTGATTTCTGTGCGTTAGTGAGGAGAGCCCTCCCTGCCATCCTGTGCTCTGTTCCCTCCTGTTTGGGCTCAGGTGTGAAAATAAATCGAGTTTAGGAGGAAATCTCTGTTCCCTGTGTGTTCAGGCTGTGCTGACCCTAAAGAACTGCATTTTCAGAGCTGGAATGAGACTGTGGTGGCAAAAACAACATCAATTGTAGCAAGAGAGAATTGAGAGAACACTACATCAGAGTAAAACTGTAAATTCCCACTTTGGAAATGAGTTTGGTCCAAGATTTTTTGAAGACTGAACGCTCTTCCTAATTCTTTTGGCCCTTCCAGTGGGTTTTTCTGAGGGAGATGAGGCACAGAAGGCAGCAGGGAAGTGTTTGGCATTTCCTCACAAATATCAGATTGAGACCCGGTCTGGAACTGCTGCTCACCCAGAGGTTGGGGTGAAAGCTGCACTCAGCTCCCTGTTCTGCCCTTTTGGACTCCAAAGATCCAAAATTCAGGAAATGCTGCCCGTCAGGCTGCTGGCTTTGCCTCCAGACCCCTCTCTACATTTCTTACTGGAGCTGTTCCTTTTCATTTTCTGTTTCCTCACATCCAAACCTTTCCTTTTACACCCAAACCTGAACCACTTCCAGGCAGACCTGGTTCATTTAAAGCTTGTTAAAATCCAGGATTTGCCCTAATTTAAGGGCCAATAAACCATCCCTCTCTGCAAGCCATTTCCAGGAGTTTCAACCACTGCTTACACTTTATCCTCTGGATGTTTAATCTATACTCTTTTAAAACCAATATTTTTAAACAGAAATGGCATTAGTATAATAACATCACTTCCTAATCAAATATTAATGCTTTTCTAAATGTTTATTATGTTGTTAAATTAAATCATTTCCGTGCATGAGCAGAACAGAGGACTCCCATCCTGCAAAGAAAATGGTGTTAAATCAAATATTTGGCCATTTAGGAGCAGTTCCTTTGTTTTCTCTTCCCTTTTAATCTCCTAAAATTGAAAGAAAAAAAATCACAGGAAAAAAATAATTAAGGGAAATTATGTATTCTCTTAATTTATGAAAAGATGTATCTAAACCTGGTGCATCAGAGACCAACCACACGATCATTTTCCAGTGCTAATAAAACCCCCAAGAGTTCCCCTGGCTCTCAGAGCCTCCCTGGATATCTCCAGCAGGGCTGGGATTTGCTCCTTGTCAGGGCACAGCTCCAGAAATCCCTTCAGCCTTTCAGGGTGAAACCATCAGCTCTGGATAATCCCTCAGAGCTCGGTGACAAACACAGCCTCTCTTGAGATGGGTAATTCAGATGATGAGCCAGGTGATGGGCTTTATATATATATATATATTTAAGCATTTTTGCTGCTTTTAAGACACTGCCATGGGTTGTTTGGAGCTGCTTTTATTCAAAGAATCTCAAAGAAGTTTGAGCACCAATTAGAACACAGTTGAGCAGCTGAAATTGTTGAGATCGTGGTACCTGAAATTCCTTTTGTTCTCTAAAACAACTCTGAAAATAATAAACAGGGACAGAACAGAAGCCAGAAGATGAGCAAGACAGCAAATGAAAACCAACTTGAGTTTATTTCTCTCTCTCATTATTTGTATTTTCTTCCATCTGGGAGACTGATTGCTCTAAAATTCAATCCAGCCACCGGCTTCTTTATCAAAATTGTCTTCAGAGCTACAAAAGATTCAAAGAGAGCTGTTAAAATAAAGTTGTTTGGAAGTTGTTATTCCCCAGCACAAAGCACTGCCTGGAGCACTGACAATAACCCAGGAGAATCCTGGTTTAGATGGAAAAGAGGAAATGCCAGCACTGGCAATAATCCAGGAATATTCTGGTTTAGATGGGAAAGAGGAAATGCCAGCACTGGCAATAACCCAGGAATATTCTGGTTTATATGGAGAGCAGGGAAATACCACCACTGATAATAATAAAGGAGAGTCCTGGTTTAAATGACAGCAGGAAATGCCAGAACTGACAATAACCCAGGAATATTCTGGTTTAGATGGAAAGGAGGAAATGCCAGAACTGGCAATAACCCAGGAGAATCCTGGTTTAGATGGAAAGGAGGAAATGCCAGCACTGACAATAACCCAGGAGAATCCTGGTTTAGATGGAAAAGAGGAAATGCCAGCACTGACAATAACCCAGGAGAATCCTGGTTTAGATGGAAAGGAGGAAATGCCAGCAGAGATTTGGGTCCTGGCGAGGGAGCCCTGCAGGTTTGGCACCTGGTGGGTGCCACTGAGATCTTCCCAAACCCTGCAGGGGCAAAGCCATGGTGGAGCTGGGTAAAAATCCCTTTTTTGCCATGCTTGACACCTGCCAAGCATTTTACTTGCTTGTTTTTCTCAGCTGGCTCGGAGATCAGCAGTGTCCTTTCCTGATCTCTGGAATTCTGAGCCCTTTAGGCAATGCCCTCCCTGCAATCTCTAGAAAAGCAGCTGAATTTAAAGATTTCGAATTTTCTTTTTTTCCACAAAGTACTGTGTGGGTGTGTCTTAAGATCAGGGAATGGTTTAGAGGGAATTTAAGGATTCCATGGGCAGGGACACCTTCCACTGTCCCAGGCTGTTCCAAAACCTGTCCAGCCTGGCCTTGGACACTTCCAGGGATCCAGGGACAGCCACAGCTGCTCTGGGAATTCCATCCCAACCCCTCTCCACCCTCCCAGGCAGGAATTCCTTCCCAAATCCCATCTAATCTTGCCCTCTGAAGCCATTCCCCTCTCCAGGCATTCCCCTGTCAGTGCATCCCAGCTCCCAGGATTTTCCCGTGGCAGTCCCTGCGTGGGGAATGTCCCATTCCCACATTCCCAAAAATCAGACAAACACCACAATGCTGGAGCAGGATCAATTCCAACCAGCCAGAGGGAACCCTTTGGAAGGGAGTGTCAGTGTGGAAACAAAGGCTGATGTTTCTCAGAGTCACTTGGAGTGAAAAGCCGATTTCAGCCCGGGAGGAAAACTCTGTATTTTAATCAAGGGTGACAGATCAAGAGCAATAAATGAGCACTTAAGGTGAGGGATATTTATCTCCCTGCTGCGGGTTTATAAGGGACAAGTTAAACTGCCCAGTGCAAAATAAAAATCGACTCCAGCTTTGATCCAGATCTCAACAAATCTCAGCAGAAAAACTGAATAAACCTGAAACAATACGAGTGAGAATATTATTTTAGTAAAACAAGCCATGCTGTTAGAAAGCTTTGCAAGGGTTTCTTTTTTATTATTAAGCAATTTTGCTGTTAAAGCAGCGTCTGGTTTACTCAACATAATTAAATAAAAACTTCACAAAGAGTCATAAAGAGCTGGGAGTTTTCTGGGTGGCTTTTTGCTCTGCAGCTGTCCTGCAGAGAACACTCACAACCCCAATGCTGAAACAATATCTCAGAAATGATTTGATGAAACCTTTATTGCTGCAATAAAAACCTGCAGCTCCCTTTTGTTCAGAGCACATCTTCATCTTCAATAAACGCTCCTGGTTTTGTTCTGGCGAGTGGCAGACAATGTTTGTAGCTGATGGGACTTTTTTCCCCCCTCCAATTTTCAAAGTGTTGTGCTCAATTTCCAATATTATTGTTGCTAACATTGACTTTAAAGAGAAGAAAATTAAATGAAGTGAGTTCAGGTGGATGTTTCCTCACCAATTCAACATCCCCAATCAAGCATTGTATGTAATTTATACATGTGATGTTCTGAAGGAAGCATTGCCTGTCTACATATAAATAATTTATACTTTTTAATATTTCAGCACAACCAGTGGAGCTGATGTTGCTCTGAAAAAAAAAAAAAAATTCCCCATCCAAGCAGCAAAATGTTCCTGAATTCAACATATAGAAAGGATTTTAATAATTGTGTATAGTAGAGAGTGATGCTGAAAACAATAAAATACAACTCTCAGATGGGAACTTGTGCAAAACACTTGCAGGAGTGGGTTTTAATTATTAACTAGAGAGGAAAAAGTTGGTAAAACATCAGGGAAAAAGTGAAAAAACCCGAATTCCACAGAGAATTTTTGGATATTCATCTGTATTTTTTATTGCCCAGGTATTGTCACAGGCTAGGGATTTTTATTTTTGATATAAATTGTGTTCAGTTTACATCTTCCAGGTGTGGGATGTCCCTCAGGACCTTTGCCTGTCTGTGCTGGGGTGTTTTGAGCCCACCACAGGTGCTGGAAACATTCAGGTTTTGTTTTGCTGTGGCCAAGGGCTTAAATTCAGTTCACAGGTGTAAAACGGGTGCAAAAATATGGTTTGCAGAATGTGCCTGTTCAAACTGAAGCAAAAGGAAGGGGGTGTAAATTCAGAAAAAATGGGTGTCACAGAGGGAAAATTTGGATTTCTTGGCTGGGAAATTTGTGCCATCACTGGTGGTCCTGGTGCCCTGTGCCCCAAAGATCTGGGGTTGTTCTTCTGGTGCATTGTGACCCACAGATCTGGATTTATGCCATCACTTGTGCCCCTGGTGCCCTGTGCCCCAAAGATCTGGGGTTTTGCCTCACCTTTGTGTTCCTGATGCCCTGTGCCCCACAGATCTGGGTTTATGCCATCACTGGTGCCCCTGGTGCCCTGTGCCCCACAGACCTGGGTTTGTGCCATCACTGATGCCCTGTGCCCCACAGATCTGGGTTTATGCCATCACTTGTGTTTTGGATACCCTGTGCCACACAGATCTGGGGTTGTTATTCTGGTGCATTGTGACCCACAGATCTGGATTTGTGCCATCACTGATGCCCTGTGCCCCACAGATCTGGATTTATGTCATCACTGGTGCCCCTGGTGCCCTGTGCCCCACAGATCTGGGTTTGTTCTCCTGATGCCCTGTGCCCCACAGACCTGGGTTTGTTTTCCTGATGCCCTGTATCCCACAGATCTGGATTTGTGCCATCACTGATGCCCTGTGCCCCACAGATCCGGTTTATCCCTCACCCTTGTGCTCCTCTTTCTCTTTCCCAGCCCCACCCCGGCCCCGCCGGGCTCTGTTGGTGCCAGGGCTGTGCCAGCACACCCAGCACGCTCTGCTGGCAGCTCCCCACTGCCCGGGGCAGATCCATCATCCAAACCAGGGAATGGAGCCTCGGGAGCTGCTGGGCACAGCAAACCCCAGGAATTCCTCCTGATGCTGACCCTGTGTCTGCTCCAGGAGGGGCGGCTGCTGCAGGAACACTGGGTGTGCTTGCAAGAGCACAAGAATTTCCCATCCTTCTCTTGAGCCTATGAGTCCAAAATGTGACCCTTTGTGTCTAAAATGATACCCACATATTTAATTTCTGTAGCAGCTGAAGTATAGGATAATAAGAACAGAAGAAAACAGAGATAAATGATTTTTTGTTGTTGTTTTTGTTTTTGATGCAGTATGAAAAAAAGTACAGCTGTGAGACCAAGTCAGGTTTGGGTTGCAGCTTTTGTTTTGGTGTTGTTTTTTTTTTTGGGTTTTTTGTTTGTTTGTTTGTGGGGTTGTTTTTGTTTTTGTTTTTTTTGGTTTTTTTTTTGTTTGTTTGTTTGTTTTTTGTTTTGTTTTGTTTTGTTTTTTCTTCAATAAAGGTGTTCAGGAAGTTCTGTAAATCAGGGACCCGGGTTGTAGATTTGTCATGCAGATTTCTCAACAAGCAATTAAAGCTCAGCGTTTACAGGCACTTAGATGAAGCAGATGTATCCCTGGCAAGGGAAAAGCAACAGATTTTGAGGGATGCTGACAGCCCTTTATCTTCAGACAGCAAAAAAAGCCTGCTTAGGAAGCCCTGCAGTAAGTAAGTAAATTATTTAGCTCATCGTGTGTTACTTAACAATTCTGTTATTTGATTGTTGAGGACTTTGTAAAAGCGGGAGAAAACCCAATTTGTCTTCAGCAGAAGCGAAAGCAAAGTTTCCCAGGGAAGGAGATTAGGTTTGAGAGAGCCACATGAAGTGTTTTCATCTCTTATCCTAATTTAAACCAAATTACTGAAGGTTTTTTCCCTCCCCTAATGGCAGCAGATCTCCTGCAATGTGGAGACGCTCAGCAAAGCCCTGCAGGGAGATTGTGCTGGTGGGATTTTGGCCAAAAACAATCAGTTTGTGTCCAGGGTAGGGGAAAGGAGAAGTCCAGGGAGTGTCCTGGAAAAGCTGCTCAGTGGCACGAGGGTTGATGGAGTCCAGGGCAGGTGGAGAAACCCAGACCCTGCTGGGACCCCAGGAAGGGCAATTCCACACGGAATCCCCTCTGGGTAAAATTCAGGCTGGTGCTGTTTGAAGGGGCACAGCTGAGCAAACACCCCCCAGTTCGGGGTTTGGTTGGGGTGTGGTGTTTTCCTCCAGGACTGAGCTGAAATCATCACTTTATCTTTGACTTGTACCTCTGGAAAGACTCGGGGTATAAATCCATCCCATTGCTCAGTCATGGATGATCTATCACTGATCTAACCAGGGTGAATTTACTGTTTGTGTGTTGGTTCTTGGGCAGAAATTCCAAATTATCAAATTCCTGCCCAATCTTTCCAGCACAAGCCCCTGCCCTGGTCGTACCCCTCGATGATTTTGAGTCATCCTTTGTCCTGCAAGTCAATAAATGACTCACCCATGGTCCTGCTAATGAATTACTGACCTGGAGCAGGGATTGCTGTGACAAGGAGCAGCCAGCTCTAATGGTGTTAGCATCACAAATGTAAAGCTTGGAATTAAAGCAGAGCTAATATTGAGTCCTGCTCTCATTTCTCCTCAAGTGCTGGAGCTCAGGATGCAGCTGGAAATCCCAGTGAAGATTCTGTGACCAAAAAAAAACAGTCCCAATGACCAAAAGGCAAGATTTGAAATTAATGATTGAGAGTGGCAGAGATAAAGCAGCCACATGACCCAAACAGAACTTTAATCAGATGAAATAGTTCTGTTGAGTAATAAAAGCCGAGAACTTTCTTGTCTCAGGGCTAATAATTCATTTAACCTGGCAGTTATTTCAGGAGGTCTGGATGACTTCACATGGAAGTTTCTGGGGGATGCTGCGCTGATAGATTTGAGATTTGGCAGCTATCACAGCACTCCATTCCTGAAATAAAGGTTTTGTACTCCAGGCATACAATTAGACACAAAGCACTGCATTCATCACCTCTCACCGAACTTCCCATCATCGTTTGTCAAAATCTTTTCTCCCGAGTTTTTGGCCCTGTCAAAGCTGGATTACTTCTCCTTTAGGAAGTGATTCAGCTCAGCTGAAGTTGGGGGGGATTTTTCCTGCATCACTCCTCAGATTAGCTCTGATAGTGCTGCTTCTGCTCCAGCAGCCTTCAGAATTCACAATGAGTTCAGCAGGGCAGGGTTTCATGTCTGCATCATCTTTTTTTTGACGTCTCTGCCTTGTCTTTCTCCTCCTGCTCAGCTACACAGCGCTTCTATATTATCATTTAATATGAAACAGTATTCAGAGGGCGTGTTACAAATGGAAAATATCTTCCTCTGAGCTAAGATCAAGAGCGTGACAAAGCACTTGATTTATTTTCATTCCACAGCTCTGTGTATTCTGTATTTATCCTATGATACCAATTTATTCTGTGCTTTAGTGGGTTGTTTGGGTTTGTTTTGGGTTTTTTTTGATCAGATATATCAGAGATGTAAGAGCTGACAGAATAATGCATTGGGAAGATTTTTAACTAGAAAATTATTTTCTTCTATTAAAACTCCTTGTGAATTCTTCTCAGAAAAGTCAGAGTGAACTGCAAGACTGATTTTTTTTCCTCCTTAAGTGATCATTTAACTGTGTGGGTTGACAGGAGGGATGCTGGAGTCTCCAGACAGAGATTCCTGATGCTCTAACCCTGCTCAGTTCCTCAGGATTTCCCTGGGAGCAGCAGAGGAAGGAAAGCCCCGATCATTTTCCTCAGTAAATTCCAGCGGGAGGCTGCAGTCCTGGAGTGGCAGTAAATCTGTGCAGAGGGAACTGCAGGTGAGAGCCCTCCCCACCAGCACTCCTGGAATAATCTATGGATCCCCGACTGCAATTTACTGCTCAGCACAACCATATTTATCCCTGCACAGACAGGGCTGGGACAGTTTGTGGCTGCTGATAAGCAAAGGAGAGGAAAACTCTATTCCAGCATTTCCAGGTTCTGTCACCCACCAAATCAGTGGGGAAACAGAAACAACGCTGGAGGTGTTTGCAGAGATGAAGGGTCCACAGTGCACCCAACTCCCAGGGGGAATTAAACTAATTCAGAGCCTGATTCCTCACAGTGAATGCTGCAAGGGCTTTGCTGTGGGGTTTTGCTCTATTTATTCTCTTTTGTTCTATTAAAGGTCTGTTTGCACCAGTCTCAGGGGTGATCCCATACTGGGCATCCACAGCCTGGATGCTGGGGAGCAGGGGTGAGCCCCTGCCTCACCTTTCAGGAGTTTCTCACATGGACCTGAACGGATATTACATTGATTTAGGGCTAAATAAAAGGATTTCAGGCACAGAAAGGGCTGTAAACTGATTTTCAGCTGGTTTTGTACACAGAACACCCCCCAGTGAAGGGGATGAGTCGGGGTGGTCTCTTCAAAATGCGTTCAAAGCTGCTGGAGGAGGGCGAGTTCAGTGTGCGGTACCTGCCAAACAAACCTGAGCCTGCCTCACTCCTCCTGCTCCTCAGAGCGCTGCTGTCTGTGCCACCAGCGGGATAAAACCCTGAATTATTGAAGAGGAGCGAGCTGGAGTCCCCAGAACTGGAGCAGTTCCTGCGTGTGTGCAGGACAAAGTCACCGAGCTGCTGCCTGTGATCCCTGACGGGCTCAGCATCACCCGGAGAGGGAGGGCTGGGTTCTCCAGCACAAACACTCTTTAATTGCTGCTAGTCAAAGCTGCAAAGCCCTTTAGTGCCTCAGAGCAAACCTGCCGCAGCAGCGTGGCCAGGCACTGCCTAAACCAGGTTTTAAGGTTGTGTTAACAACGAAAACCGGAGGGGTTCTGATTTAAAACACCATTTTCCCCACGCTGGGCTGTGTTGCCATAGACAACAAAGGCAGGTTTCTGCTTTTCTCTCTCAAAAGGAGCAGTGCAGCTTTCAAAGGTGAATATCTGCAGGGTGCTGAGGATGGGTCAGACAACAGGGTTGGAAATTTGGGGGGTTACAATCATTGTTTTACAATGACACATTAAAATTAAGGATATTTATCAGCTGTGTAGCCACAGCTCCTGCTGGAAATGTGGGACCTTGCCTGCATTTCCCAAGGCCTGGATTCCATGGATGTGTGAAAAGTTCCCTCTGCCCTCCCAGCTCTGTATCTGTGGAAATCTTTTTTGATTAAAAAAAAAATCTAAAAAATCTTTTTTGATTAAAAAAAAACCCCAAACCTTGGTCCAAACACTTCTTAACTTTATTTTCATTTGCAATGCTGAGCACAGTCAGGATCTTCTGTCAGGAGTGAAAGCAGGGTGGCTGTTGTTGGTCTGGGGGTTTAATGATATTTTGGGGCAATTATAGATTGGCCCAAGCACTGCCACAAGTCGCTGCACAGATTTTTATGTATTGAGAGCAATTTTTTCTCATTGTAGGACTTTCCCTGGGCTCCTAAACCTTAATTATGTCTTTAATTATTCTCACTTGGAGCACTGTAGGCTCAAACAAAACTCGTGCATTCCAACGTGGGAGTAATTCTGGATTCCTCAAGGTTACGGACCAAGTGAAGTTACTGCACTGTGAATGTGTCACCAGGGCCCAGCCTCTCCCAAAAACTGCTGTTAAATTTGGAAGGACAGGCCCAGGGCCACCAGTTTATTGCCAGGTAAAAATTGTAAGAAGCACCTCCAGGCTCATTCTGACACAGAAACGTTTCACAGGTTAAAATCTGTTAAATGTGCAAATAAAATCTGCCGCATCAATCACCAGCAACAGAGAAAAGCTCAGACCTGGGGAAATAACTGGTAATGAAATCAGGCTCTTATAGACTCTGAGAGTGGCTTTCTAGGGCAATTTTACCTTTTATTCTTCCCTAATTTCCTATTTGGCTTTTACTGCCAATTGCTTTAGCTATTGATTAGGAAGGGAAGGATGGGAACACAGCTCTGAGTGATGCTGACACAGTGCTGTTAAATACCGATTAAAACACCAGCAGGCAGGACTCTGAGGCACGAAAAACCCTGAAAAAGTCAGAGAAATGGGAAATTCTGGTGGAAAACTGCAGGGATGGCACGGCAAGGACAGCAGAGCCCTGAGCACTGGCTCGGCAAAGGGCTCCAGCCTTCAGTTTTAAGTAAATGAGCTTGTTAAACTTGAATATTCCTGCTCAATTAATTGGAATGGCCACTTCATTTAATTATTAAATGAAGTGGAACTGTACTAATGGGCTGCACAAGCTGAAGAATTAACACCTCAGACTGTAACAATCTTTGTGGTCTGAGCCCCCACACAGAGAAAAGGAAATGAACAAAAGAAAGTAAAAAGGTGTGAATGGGCTGTAAAGTGAGGAGTCCGCTTGTGCTTGTTCCACTCAGCTTCGCTGCACTCCTGTGTTCACCACAAAAAAAAAAAAAAAATCGCTCAGTTTTTGGATCATACAGAGATTTTTTTA
Organism: Prinia subflava; assembly: GCF_021018805.1. Lineage (NCBI taxonomy): Eukaryota > Metazoa > Chordata > Aves > Passeriformes > Cisticolidae > Prinia > Prinia subflava. The sequence continues at coordinate 24,248,336 of NC_086254.1, forward strand.
GGTGGTTTTGGGGGTGGTAACAGCTTTCCTACCTCCCTTACTGTGATGCAGCGTTTCAATTCATTCCTCAGTCAGGGAGGTTGTTCAAAGATGAAGAGGGAAGAAGTTCAATACCCACAAAGAATTCCAAATTATGTATTATAAGGATTAGGACAGTGGAGGGAAGGGGAATAAAACCTGTGATGTTTCAGGTCTGTTTCCAAGCGAAATTCCTCGAGGGAGCAGGGAAAAAAATTACACTGCAGCTAAAAATGAAAAGTAAAATAAAATATACACAAAAGGTGAGAATCAGGCATTAACTCCCAAATTCGATTTGGTGTTTCCCAGATGGAGAGTTCGAGGGGTTTGGAAGCAGATCCCATACCAAAACACGGAGGGGGAGGAGAGAGGAAAGTGGGAGGGGAGGTGGTGGATGGAAAAGAATTCCATGTACAGGGATTTTAGGGTGATATTGCCGTTTATGGTGTGAAAATTGGGAATTTGAGAATTGGGATTTTAGTGCTCTTTTGATTAATTCCTTGTACCCCAAACACCTTTTCTGATCTACATCTGACTGAATCTTTGCATAAAACACCCAAAGAGGGTCAACAGCATCAGCCCTACTCTGGTTCTGCTGTGGGGATCATTTAGGGTGATGCTTCATTTGCATTTTCATTGCATATGCAAATGTTTGTTTTATTTATCTGGGTAGCTGACAAGGCAGGCAAGGCTGTGCTAATGAGCACTTCAATAAAGCCACAGAAAGTGCCACCAAAACAGCAGAAACAAAGAGGAAAGCATCACACCCTCTTTCCTTCTCACTCCTGTGCTGCACTCTGTGTGAATCCAAGCCCCAAATTATCAATATTTTCAGGACAGAGAGTCCTGTGAGGACCTGGCAGAGAATTAATCAGAAAAGTCCCAGCACTGAGGTTCTGCCTGTTCCCAAACGCTTTGCTGATGTGGGATGAGAGCAGAACTGTTGGGCAAAGACTCCTTCAAAGGGGGTTGTGAACATCAATGGAAGAAACGTCCTCACAACCCAACATTTCCTGCCTCAGTTGTCACCTGTGAAATTGAGAACGGCCTCTCTGCTGAAGGTTTCAGTGAGGCTGTCAGATGTGCGGGGATATTTTCGGTTGCAGGTGCTTGTTCCTCTTTGAACCCAGCTCCTTTCATGAGGAACACCAAAGGGCCTCGGATGGCAGAAATGTTCCCTTGCATCTGGGCTCCTTTTCAACAGCTGCTCGAAAAAACTGAACAAAATCGCTCCAAACTGCGTTTTCTGTCAGCCACACAGAGCTGAGACACTGAAAATGCCCCGTGCAGGAGGAGCAGAGCTGTCACAAGCCCTGCACGTTCCCCTTTCCCAGTTTGTGCCTCAGCCTGTGGATGGAGACAGGGATGGATCCAGTGCAGCTCTGCAGAGCCAGGGCTGCTGTCCTTGAGCACAGGGGCCAGAGGTGACATTCCCTGGCCACATTTCTGTCCCTGCAGCAGAAATGGTCCCTTAACCAGCCCCTCAGGCTGGTTAGGAGTTAATGTGAGTGCACACAGCACTCTGTGGGTTCAGGGTTTGTCAGGGGCCTTGGAAAGGTCAGGCTGGATCCCTGCATCCCACTCGTTTCCTCATCCACAGGAGCGTTATAGCCACATCTGTTCCCGTGGTTTTGAAGAGTTTTCTCAGCCTTCTGTGATGTTCTTCATACTGGAGTCAGGATTTTTACTTTCTCACAGTTTGTACTATAAACAATACCCATGTTTTGCTAACCATCTTTCACTGTTTATATATTTTTACGTGGGAGAAGAAACTTGATTGACATTTGGCTTGACCAATGTGGTTTGAGAGAAATTAAGAAATATATAAAATTGAGTTTTGTAAATAAACTTTGCTCTCCAGCGTGTCCTCGTGTGGTTCTTTTTGTGTTGTCTGTGACTCACATCCATCCTGGAAATCCCTCCCTGGTGGATCCCCAGAGAGGCCACAAACTCCCTGCTAACAGAGCTCAGTGTTAGAAGAGGAAATCCTGTGTGTCCTATGCAGAAAAAAAAAATCTTCCCTTTCCCAGTCTCTCATTTTTTAAAAAAAAATAAAATATAAACCCCAGAAACAGCCCTTTGAAATGCTGGTTCCTGTCGCTTGGAGCCATCAAACCCCCTGCAGGTTACATCAGACTGAGGGCGATGCAGTTTTGGAGGTTAAATTCTTCCTTCTTGGGTGAGACTGGAAGGGAGCTGACTGGAAGAGGCACTGAGATTTGTCCTGTTCTTGGCTTTTATTACTCAACAGAACTATTTCATCTGATTAAAGTTCTGTTTGGGTCATGTGGCTGCTTTATCTCTGCCACTCTCAATCATTAATTTCAAATCTTGCCTTTTGGTCATTGGGACTGGTTTTCTTTGGTCACAGAATCTTCACTGGGATTCCCAGCTGCATCCTGAGCTCCAGCACTTGAGGAGAAATGAGAGCAGGACTCAATATTAGCTCTGCTTTAATTCCAAGCTTTACATTTGTGATGCTAACACCATTAGAGCTGGCTGCTCCTTGTCACAGCAATCCCTGCTCCAGGTCAGTAATTCATTAGCAGGACCATGGGTGAGTCATTTATTGACTTGCAGGACAAAGGATGACTCAAAATCATCGAGGGGTACGGCCAGGGCAGGGGCTTGTGCTGGAAAGATTGGGCAGGAATTTGATAATTTGGAATTTCTGCCACGGCCCCAGGTCAAATACAGAGTTTCTTTGGGGGTCAGTGCCTGTCAGCACACACAGAATGGAATTCCCAGCGCCCAGGGCTCCACCAGGGGAGGGTCTGGGGACCCCCGTGGGGCTCAGCCCTTGCAGAGCCCTGTCCAGGCTGGGTGTCCCCCAGCATTGGAGGATCCCTGCTGAGACCTCGGTGTCCCCTCCGAGCCCTGGACACAGCCTGGCTTCCCCACAGCCGGGCAATTCTGTCCATTCCAGGGCAAAATTCAACAGGATTCCATCCCAGCCCAATTTCCTACAACAGAAAAACAAAACTCTGGCTCAGGTGGGGACAGAGAAACGGCAGAGCTGGGAAATCACCCCGTGGATGAGTTGTAGCCTGAGATATAAATCACATTTTTGTAAACAAGCCTTCAGCTGGAACAAGGTGTCAGGCTGGGCCTTTTTTCTGTCTTGTCTCTTCCCTCATAAATCTCCACGGTATTTGTATTTCCAGCTGTGGGGGAGGGAGGAGCAGTGGGTCTGGAGGCATTTTCCTCCTGCCTGGCAGAGCTGGGTGGCATTTCAGCAATTCAGATGTTGATATTCAGCCCTTGGAGAACACAGCAAGCACAAGGAATTATGGAGGGATGGAGATAAATTTTTATTGCTATGTACTGGGCTTGATTTAGCCCCAAAATCTGATTTTAAATAACAAGCTTTAGGCTGTGGGACCATGATTTTCTTTTAAGTGAAACTTGGTAACATTTGTGAAATATGAAAGATAAGACACAGTCTGCTGCCAGTAAGCACAGCAATACAAGCTTTACTTTAGGAGCATAATATTGACTTTAAGCCTTAAATGGAGCACAGAATCTGCAATAAAAATATTTTAAAATGCTCCAGCAATAAACAAAGCAACAGAGGAAAAACGAAAATAAAATCCAAGGCAGGGTATTGGTTTTTTGTCAGCAAGGCAACACTCCTCAGAAATCAAACAGTCCAAACTATTCCTGGTTCCTTCTGTGTTAACACTGGAACAAGAAGAGGAAAACCTTGTACAGTTGATGTTTCTATAAACATCCTTTTGTGTTTCACTCCAGGAAAAAATACATTTAATATTCACCTTTTAGCTAAAAACTCAGGGTGAGTTTTTTCCTGTAAACTCATCAAAGGGAGGGAAAATGTTGCTTGTGGATATTCCCCATGGGCAGGGAGATGCAGAAGAGATTTTCACCAGATTTCTGTGCAGACCTATGGAAAGTGAAGATATTTCTGGTCCCTCAGTGCCAATAATAGCTCCGAGTATATTTTTTCTCCCTTACATTTATTTATTTGCTAATATCAATAAATCAACGGCAGCTTTCATATTTTATCAGAGTTGTTTGAGCTTAAAGCTCCCACGAGAGAGAGTTTAAGTGGTTTTATCAATAAAATGGTGGGATTTTTATCACTGTTAAAATACGGCACAAATCATCTGCTACAGGTGTATTTCTGCACCGTGAATTTTCATTTACTGATGAGTCTTTACTGATGCATTCCTAACAAGCAGTGATTTACAATCATTTTGTTCCCAAACACCAGATTCTGAAGCAGGATTAATCCTCACTGAAATCAGCACAGAGCTGCTGGGGTTGGATTTCCTCCGTGGCTGTAATTAGTTATTAATCACATTTTCACTTGATTGCTGCAAACATTAAGCAGTGGTGCTGGACTGGGAGGGGGGAATCAAATCTGTTTTTTGTTGGGCCAAGAACAGGGAGGGAATGAACATTTCAAACATTTTAAATTTGCAGTTTTTGCCCAGCAAACACCAGGCAGGAATCTGGAATGAAACCATCCCAGGGACCAGATTTCCTCTCTCAATTTTGACTTTCAAGAATTTCCCTTTGGGCTGCATCAGTCAGGAAGTTGTTAAAGATAAATATCTTCAGTGTGATGAAGATTTGCTGCAAAATTTTACAGACCAGAGATTTTGGGGAATATTCTTGATGTTTTAAATTCTTTGTGCAGAGGTGCCCCTGAGGAAAGGTTCCTCTTCCACCCAGCAATTAATTGGTGTGGTTGTGCACACACAATTTTAACCGTGTTCCTAACACTTTTAATTGAGTAAAACTTGGAGTGAACTTGGAGGTCGCCAAGGTTTTGGGGCAGTTTCAGCACATTTTAGAAAAGATTTAATTTCCTTCCTTGTCAGCTGCACAGTGAAATCTGAAATGAGCTTGTTTCAATGGATGAATGGCTGAAAATTAAAAGACAGAAGTGGAAAAGATTACATGACTTTGACTCTTTCTTTCTCCCTCTTACTCTCTGTCACAAGTCCGACATTAAAAGCCCAGATCTCAAAGTTATGGATATATTTAGCACTTAATCACTTTCTATTTAATTACTTGGCACCAGCTAAATGCAACCTCATTAATTTTTAATATTGTTCTAATAACAATTATTAATTTGCCCTCTAAGAGACATCTCAATAACAAAACTGTGCCTGGTGTTGGCAGTGCCACAGAACCTGGACAAATCACGGGGAAGGGAATTTGTAATCTCAGGCTGCAGGTTCTGAGATCCTTTACATCTCAGTAATATCACAGAGAAAAAAAAATCTAATTGCGTTCCTAACATTCTGTGACACCAAAGGCTTCTGTCATAAAATCATTTGGGATTGACAAAACTGTAGCTGAAATGAGAATTCATCAAAAAGAAAGGAGTTCTGCCCGTATGAAGTCTGATTTTTTTAATCAGTGTGAAGATTTCAAAAGAAGCAGTGTCCCTAAATCACCCATTGTATCAATGGAGAAAATGAAGAAAATCCCCTAAATAGAAATGTTTGCTGATGAAAAGTGTGAGATATAACAAGTCTTCAAGCTTAATCAGCCTTTAATTTAATGAATCATTTGCTTTCCTTTTATTACTTTACCTTCACACTCTCACCTCCTGCTTTTTCTTCATGCTCTGAATCACAGAACCAGAAAAACTTTGCATTTTGATTATCTCACCTCCACACTTCCTTTGTAACGTGTTGATAACTTGCCTGTAACAGAGAGGAGCATTGGACCCATTCAATTTGATTTTTTTTTTTAATCCTTCTCCTTCAGTAGCTCTTACAAAGCCTGTGAGGTGCTGGTTACTCCTGAATTCAATAGATTGATTTCCTGGGTATTGATTAATCATCAACCTGCATTGGGGAATCATTAAAGACTTCAGCCAGTAGATAAAAATGGGCATTTTGCAGAGTTTAAGGAGCGTGAGGGAGTTGTTTCATTGACCCTGTGCTTTCCTGGAGGTTTGATTTGGGGTTTTTGCAGTTCTTCAAGCAGGATGGGGGCTGTGATCAGCACCAGGGCTTTGCTGTCCAGGTGTGTCACTCCTGCTCTGACTCCAGGGACATTTCTGCACCTGGCACTGCCCCAGCTCATCCCCCTCAGCTCCTCTCTCTGGAACACACAAATATGAAAATAGAGCTATGAAAGATGAAAATATGGAACATGTAAATATGAAAATAGAGCTATGAAAGATGAAAATATGGAACATGTAAATATGAAAATAGAACTATGAAAGGTGAATATATGGAACATGTAAATATGAAAATAGAGCTACAAAAGGTGAATATGTGGAACATGTAAACATGAAAATAGAGCTACGAAAGATGGATATATGGAACATGTAAATATGAAAATATAACTATGAAAGGTGAATATATGGAACATGTAAATATGAAAATAAATAGAACTATAAAAGTTGAACATATAGAACATGTAAATATGAAAATAGAGCTACAAAAGATGAAAATATGGAACATGTAAATATGAAAATAGAACTATGAAAGGTGAATATATGGAACATGTAAATATGAAAATAGAACTGTGAAAGATGCATTGTAGCAGGACTCACGAGGGGTATTTTAATGGATGATTGTCTTAGAAGCGTTGGCAGCGTGGTGTGGCAAAAGCTGAAAGGCCAAAAAACACTTCTAATGGATTGTAATTAGGAAATAGTTTGGTTTCTGATTGTGATGGTGTGAATTGTAACATCTGTGCTGTCCCACCCTTCTCATGAGGCTGGAAATGGAATAAAATCTTTTCAAACACCCCTCAGTTGCCCCATCCCTGGCTCACAAAAAGGAATAACCCAACACAATCCAAGCCCCAGGCTCATTCCCATCCTCAGAGGGGAGCTGGCCGAGGCCTCACGCTGGTCTTTGCCACAGAGGTGACACTGGGGATTTTTTGGGGGGGATTTCCACCAGAAAAACCCCAGGGACTTCACTGGAGCAGCTGCAGAGTTGTAAAAAGTCAATTTGGAGTGAGATAAATTTCATCTCTTCAGTTCCTTTTGCACTCAAAATTGTCTTACCCCACATCACTGATAAATGCACAGGCAGAGCACTGGAGGTTACTGGTGCATTGCTGGGAACTTGCTCAGAGATGGACCAGGAGAATTTTGAGACAATTTCAAGAATTTTATTTTTTATTTCTTTATTTTAATGCTGTTTATTGTTTTTCTCTCTTTAGTTTTTGCAGAGGAGACCTGTCAGGAGAGTCCTCCATAAATCCTCACCTCTGTTTCCTCACATAAATTCCAGCTGAAGAATTGTTGAGGAAATATTAACATAATTTACATTTCTGCCAAGGATCCTCACCTCCCCTCTTCATAAACAGCACAAACATGTCAAGGAAAACTCCAGAATCAAGGCAGGGTGTTAAAAAAATGTATTTCCTGCTGCCTGCAGACAATGTTGATGGGATAAAAATGAATCATTTCTCGCTGCTATCCCTGACTTGGCAGAATTTCACAATGAGAGCCAAGGTCAGCGTGCACCAGAGCTGGATTAAATCTCTCTCCTTGGCTCTGGCACAGGAAGAGACACCAGGAATGCAGAAAAGGAGTAAAACTCGGGATTGTCCTGCCTGTGGTCATCAACCACCCCCAAAATGTGATTTTCAGTGAATGAGCCCCTGCAGGGCTGGGGCAGCCCCCGGGCACTCCCAGGGCCTCTCATTTCTCTGCTGTTTTTTCTTTTATTTCTTGAGATGAAAGCTGTCTGGAAAAAGCTCAGGCTCCCAGGAAAATCAGAGTCTGCTCATTTTACATCCCAAAACATGGGTGGGAGTTCAGGTGTTGCTGTTTGAATTTCAGGTGCAGGCTTTGCTTCTGAATTTCTGAATTCCCAACTGCCTGAGCCTGGGCTTTGAGTTCCAGCCCTGCAAATTATAAATAAAGTTCCCACCAAAGTGTGAATCATTTTTATTGGCACGGCTCTCCTGTCTGAGGTATTTTTCTTCCGAGGAGAACGCTGGATAATTAAATAATCTGCATGGCAGCTGAGTTATGATACCTGAAAGTGTTTGCAATATCTGGATGAATAAAATAATGGTTCCCGTGAAAAATGAAAGATCATCAGTCAGATATTGCACAAGTCAGAGTCTTTACAATTAATGATAATCAATAACAAATAAACAAGGACAGACAGGTTGGTGGTTTTTTAACAAGTTTGCATTGTTGATCGTGGGAGTTTGCTTACCCATCCTGAGTTCACAATCTCATTTTAGACCTTCCTGCTGTGATAATATCAACCTCCAAAAGTTTGGGAAAATTGTCTTCTGGTGTCAGTATTCCCACCTTTTCCTTGGTGTGAATTCAGCAGCAATGACCAGAACTGGTTCCTGAAATCCCTGAAATCCCTGAAATCCCTGAAATCCCTGTAATCCCTGTGGCTCTGCCCCCTCTCATTGAGTTTGATGAGAGCCTGAAGAACCACAGAGACCCCAAAGTCACTTTAAAAAGAGCCCAATGTATTAAATCTCAACCCTTTTAATCATTATTATTAAATCTTAACCCTTTAATGATTATTATTTAATTAATCCCGACCCTTCAGGCGTTCCCTGGGGAGTTTTTGGGGTGTGTGCCAGGATTCCCAGGGTTATCCAGCAGTGCTCTGAGCCCTCTGCAGAGCTGCCAGAGCTGCAGGGACACCCCTGAGGGGGCTCTGCAAGCACAGGAGTGCTCAGTCACAGATCTGTGATTTCCTTCTTTTAAAACCAGCTTCAACTCCCGGATCTGTGCTTTAAAAATTGCCTTCAGGAGCTCTCTGCAGTCCTGGTGTTATTTTGATAAATCCAGATGAAATAAACACCCTCCAATTTATCACAACTAACTTCTGTGCAGTAAAAATGTTCTCCACCAGCTCTGCAACAGTGCTCTCCAAAGAGATTAATCCCAGAGGTCACCAAAGTGTCACTGAGCTCCATGGGATCAGCACTGGGTCCTTCTTTCCTTTTCCTTTCTTTTTTTTTTAAGAGGAAATGTTGCCCTGGCTTTTCTGAGATTTTTTAAAGCTTTCTATTTGCTTATAAGATGGAGTCAGTTCTTTAGCTATTATTCAATATTAAGGGTCAGTTTTTCACTTTCTCACGCTTTGGAACATAAACAACATTTCTTGTTTTTGTTCACTGTCCTTTGCTTACATATCTCCAGCCTGAAAATAATGTTGGTTGACAGCTGGTGTGGCCAGTGGGGTGAAGGGGCAGTAACCCCAGGAGCCAATCTGCTCCCAGACCCACAAAATTATAAAAAGAAAAGAAATAAACAGGCTGGCCCCTTTTTCGGTGGGGAGCAGCTTTCACTGAAGACTCTGCCTCCGTGTCATTGATTATTGCGTTCCGAGCAACAAGGAAATATTACCTGAAGGATGGGAAATGTGGCTGAAAGCTCCCTTAAAGGGAAGAGCTGCTCCTCCCTCAATTTCCAAGCAGGGGAATCAGGAGCAGGCTGGCACTGCCAGAGAGCTGGTGGTGATTAGGAGTGAACTTCTATTTCCTTTAATGAGGCAGAGGGAAATTGCCTGACAACGTTTTGGTTTGTTTTGTTTTTTTCCTGAGACAGAAATTTCCACTTAGTGTAATACCCAATTGCCTTCCCCAGGAATGTCTCCTATAGAATTCCCAGTTAGTTTGTAATTGTTTTCTTTTATCTCTGTGACTAATGAAATGCCCGAGATAAAGGGCTGTACTGAGAGGCAAATGGGATATTTGGAGTTTTTCTATGTCTCAAGTTTTATATATTCAATGTGGAAATTAAATTAGGCTTCAGTCCCCTGCAAATTTATGTCTTGGCCCTTGTTATACTTCATATATTTAATTAAAATGATAATATATTGGGCTGCAGCTGTAAAATTATTTTAAAGGAAAGCGATCTCTTCTGGGGCCTTATTTGGGTGGTGAATTAAAAGATGTGGAGATGCAGCAAGAATAACAAGGTCTGCTGGGAGAGTGCTCACAGACGATTGGTGAGAGTTTATTTAGACCTCTAGGAAATTCAGATTAAAATGTCTGCCCAAATAAAGCTTTGCTGGAATTGCCACTGCTGCAGCAGCATTGAAACAGAAGAATTTCCTGCTGCTTCTCCTGGTTTAGCTGCTGCAATTACAGCCCCAGGACTCTGCCTGGGTTCCATAAATCCCAGAGCCCCACACTAATGTGTCCATTCCCTTTCTCTTTTAGTGGAGCCAGAGGAAAACTCTCTTTTCCAAGACTCTGGGCTTGCAGCGACTTGTGCTGACCACCTCCAATTTTCTCTCCTTGTAAACTCTGCTTAGTGTTACAGAAACAATTCCAAGGCAGATTGCAGGTGCCACACTTCTCCTCTGACCTTTAAATCAAATTTAGCATCTCAGTTTCTAGCAGGCCACCAAGGAAAACTTGACAGCTGAATAAAGTGGAAATTTTAGGCAATAAATCCAAGCATTGATGAGAAAAGGGATCAGAACTCTGCCTTAATGTGGGCATTCCCAAAAAAGAGCTTCTGAAACTTGGCTGGAATAAAAACTTGGATTGACAGGAGTGAATTCTCCTGCCCTAAATAACAAATTAATGCTGTCCCTGCATGGCATGGCCCAGTCACCCCAGCTGAGATCACCTAATGCCAGCCTGGGATTCCATTGCCAGGGATGGGCTGGGAACCCCAGTGCAGCCCATCCCAAAATAATTTATCAAATAACAAATAATTCGGGTCAAACTGCGGGATAATCCCCTCATAATTCAGATAAAATGTTGTTTCCCTGCTGCAGACTGAGAGGAGTTCTTGCCATCCTTGTCAGGAGTTCCATGGTGCAGGTGTTTGTGAAAACAGCTGTGATTTTTTTTTACTGACAAAGCACTTTTGCAGAAATCCCTTTATTTTTCTGACACTCATGTGTGTCCAAGGGCATCCTTGTATTGTATTCCCTAAAATGTAAAATGTATTCCCTATAAAATGTAAAATGTATTCCCTATAAACCCCTGGATTTTAATCTTCTGGTGGTGCTGCTAAACCATTTTCTACCCTAGGAGTCACCTGCATGGACATGGGATAAAACTAGGAAAGGAATTGGGATTTGCTGTTATCAGTTGAACAAAAGTGCAAAATCAGATGGGATCAGTTGTTTCTGTGTTCATTTATTGTCTATTAGCAAAAAAAAATTTCCATTGCTTCAATGGAAATATCAGTAGAGATGTAAGTAATTACATTTCTTTTTTTCCTTCTATTTTCTGCATGCTTGAAAGGGGGAGATTACAGCAAAGAGCAGGAAAATCTGCAAATAGGAAGGGAAGGACAAGGACTCACACTCTTTATTTTAGTGGGAGCTGGGAAGGAGAAAAAAAATTAAAGCAGAAAGTTAATTAACAAATAAACCAACCAAAAGCACCTTACTTCATGCAGAAAATACAAGTTTTCTGTCAACCTTGCAAACAGGAGAAAAGGGCTTAGGTTCTTTCTTTTGGACGTAATTCATGGGGTAATAACAGATGAATATGCTCCCAAAGTCAGGATCTATTATTTCAAATTGGTCCTGCATTTAAATATGAAACGAGCTGGCGTTCTGTCATGTCAGCTAATGGAACTGCTGGGGAAAATCCGAGGATGAAAAATAGACAATTAAACGGGTCCTTGGAAAACAAAAGAGGGATTTTGTGTATCTCTTTATAACGATGAGCTTGCAGTTCTCCCCTTCCAGAAAAGTGTAAATCTGCTGCTGCCAGGGCAGGGGGAGCAGCTCAGCTCTCCCCTCTCACAGCCCCCTCCAAGGGCTGCCTGAGCCCCGGGCTCTGCCTCGGGGTGCAAAAGCAATTTCTGCACCTGGAATGCCAAAATCAGCCCCAAAAATCCCACCTAGGCAATCAAACCCAGGGTCTGAAGCAGATGAGCACAGGGGGGTTGCATAAAAACTGGAATATGAGGGGGGTTTGCTGCTGATGTTTGCTAAAGGATTGTTCGATTCTCCAACAGCTTTTACAGCACAAAATGGAAAAGCTCATTCTGCTAAAAGTGCTTGAATGTTGTATTGAGGCAGATGACTCCTACAAATTCCTCCTCTGTCTGTTATACCTTGGAATCTCCCAGGAATTCCCTGGCTTTCCAGGCAGAAGCCCGTTCTGTATTCCGGGCAGCACAGCAGACACACAAACCCTGCCAGCTGCCTGAGGGGGATTTTCTCTCATTTTCAGCCTGGTTCCCTAAGGAAAGCCTCGTGTTTTGAGGGTGGGTGGGAGGTTTATGCAAACACGTCTGTCCTTCTGTGCTGCCTCCCCAAAACTTCCATTGTTTGATTCCAGTTTTCCCAAAAAAGTGAGGAAACTACACTGGAGTTCATCAGACACTGGAGATTCTGCACCAGGCAGCAGAACTGTGAACCCTGCCAGATTCAGAATGCTGGGAAAACCTCACCAGGGGTGTGAGAACCTCCCCAGCTCTGAAAAATCCACACGGGGGGGTTTGGGACCTTTTTGGAGAAGGTCACAAGGAGAATTTTTTGTGAGAAAACAGCTTGGAGAGTCTAAACACAGCAGGCATCAGCCAGGAGAGGTCAGGGATGGTCCTGAGCCAGGGAATTTGGGAATTATGCGGGGTTTAGGATTGGAGGGAAGGAGGGATGGTGGATTTTAGTCCTGAGCATTCCAAAATTGCTGTTCATAGGGAGTTAGGAGAGGCAACACCAGGCTACAGGGGTTTGTCTGGGCTGGAAAATCTTGCAGGGAATCAATATCCACCAACAGAGCTAACTCAGGAGCTGGAGAGTCCCTGCAGGAGCTGGCAGAGGGCAGGAAACCAGGCAGAATTCAGGCAGAATTCAGGCAGAATTCAGGCAGAATTCGGGCAGAATTCAGGCAGAATTTGGGCAGAATTCAGGCAGAATTTGGGCAGAATTCAGGCAGAATCAGTTAATCAGGCAGCACAAATCCATGGAATTGGAATTCAGTCATTCTCCTCTCAGAACTTGCCTGTTTTCCTCATTTTCCTCATGTTCAGGCTGGATTTAAGGAGCTTCTTCTCATGACAGGCAAAACACAACCCCCAGCCCAGATTTAGAGCACATCACAAATCCTTTAAGGTCAGAATTTTGTTTGACTCTTACAAAATGTATCATATATATATAAAAATATATTTTCTCGCATCGTATTTCTCCATCTTTGTCCCTGCAGGAGGAGTTTGGATCCCAGTGCCCCCAGTTCCTGGTGCCTCTCCCAGCCCAGCTGCCAGGCCAGGGTGCAAACTTCCCCCCTGACTGTGGGGAAGGGAGGAACTGCAGGTTCTGCTGACAGAAAGGCTTTGGGAATTCACCCAGGTAAAAGCTGAGCGAGCTCCAGGGACTGCCCTGGGTGCTGTTGTGAGCCTGGGCCCCTGCTCAGAGCTAATAACCAAAGGCACAAAAGAGTTTCAGGGTGAATTTTGGATTTCCTTCAGGCTGGATGCTGCAAATATCCCCTCTGAAGTGAATAGGAATGCTCCTGGAGAAAACACCCATTCAGCAGGGTGAGGGAATGGAGCCCATCCCGAGGAGCTGGGGAAGGGCTGCTCAGTGCTGGGTTTGTATCCTGTGTGTAATTTGAAAAATATCAGCGTTCCAACAGTGCCACAGGAGTGCAAATGTTCCAATAGACTTGCTAGAATCGCCTGGAGTTGCAGAAAGCAGCTTTCACGCAGTCAGAGCTGCATTTCCTGGTGATTAGCAGCTTTTTTACCCCTCTGTCTGGAAAAGTGAGAAAGGAAATGGGGGTTAGAGCGGATTGACTCGAGCAGAACTTCTGCCTCTCCCTGTTAAATCTGAGTTGGAAATGCAAAGGGGAAGGATCTGTTACAGCTCAGCTTGGCTCCAGGGGGGAAATATCGGAATATAGAACCACGATTTCAGAGGGACTGAATTAATCACTGAGTAATCCTTTAAGTAATTACGGGTCTAGTAAATTGTCAGAGCTGGATCAGGTTCACCTCTGGGTACTGCCCTGTTTGGGGACTTGGTGTAGCCCTGGCTCAGTTAAATAAATCTCTGCCAGTCCCAGCTGGCTTTGGCAGCTTTGGAGTTGAGACAAAGCACACGGAAGGACTTTGAAACAAAGCAGGGTTTATAGAAATATCCATTTGTGAGAAGCTGGTGGGCAGAGTTTGGATCAGTTCTTGGCTTCTGTGAAGCCAGAATTTCCTCCTAGAGATGCAGGACCCAATGCAGAGAGGATTTACTGATTGTAAAATCACGGGAGTGATGCAAACAGCACCGACAGGAGCCTCAGGATCTTCCCTCCTGTGTCCCAGTGCTCATGTCCCTAATTCCCACGGGAATTCTCTGTTCTCTGTTCTGGATGTCCCAGTGCTCCTGTCCCTAATTCCCACGGGAATTCTCTGTTCTCTGTTCTGGATGTCCCAGTGCTCATGTCCCCAGTTCCCACGGGAATTCTCTGTTCTCTGTTCTGGATGTCCCAGTGCTCCTGTCCCTAATTCCCACGGGAATTCTCTGTTCTCTGTTCTGGCTCCCCTGGGCTCCTTAGGCTGGGGTGGTTCATCCCTGGATCAGGGATCTCTCACATCCTCTGGAATCTGCTGTGCTTAACGAAGCCATTAATGACAAAATCAGAGAAATCCCATTATAATGATGGGATTTCACTCTTTGGCACCACAGCCTGGGCTCAGCCGATCAGGGCAGGCCTGGCTCTGAGCAAGGCCCCCTGGAAAAAGGAGCTGCTGTTCATTCCCTTCCCTTGGAAAAGACAGGAACCAGCCCAAACCCCTTGTCATTACAGCAGGTAATAAAGATGCATTTTAATAGAAGGAACTAATAGTGGGTGACATTTTTACAGAGATGACAGACGGCCTGGCTCTGTGCTCTGCATATTTTTGGTAGAGGACGAGGGTAAAAACTTTGATTTGAGGCACTAAATCAGTTATGAGGAAGCAATAAACTCCTGGCTGGGGCTTTAAAAATATTTCTCTTTATAAAACACCTCCTGCAAATGCTACAGGAACAAGAGGATGGGATCAGGCAGGAAACGCTGGCTCTCACCCCAGCAGGGTTTTGTTCTCTCTCTCCCTTGGGCAGCCCAGTGGAACAGAAGCAGATTTGAGTTCTGGTGGTTCACAAAATGCTCAGCCTGGTGCTCCCAGGGCTGAGAATTCCTGGCAGGAAAATCCCTGTGCAGACCAGCAATAAAGCACATTCCAAACGGGGAGGGCATCCAAGGAGCCCCATCCCACCTTCCTGGAGTCAGGGAATCACAGCAGCAGCCCTGGCACGGCTCTGCTCGGCCATAAAATTATTTCCTGTCCCTACATAGAAAATCCTGTAGCTCAGCTTATCTTTTGAGTGAAAAATAAACCCCTTAGAGCTTATGAAGGCTGCATTTTCTCCTCCAAACCCCTTGGTGATCATGAAAGCCCTCCCAGGTGCCCAGCTCTGGGCTGACCGTGAGGAGCAGCTCTGAGCGATGAGATTCTGCCTTGCAGGGGCAGCAGCAGCAGCGACAGAACCAGGGCTGAGTTTGAAACTCCATTTATTTCTGACAAAGTCTCTGTCTGATCTGAACTTCCTTCCCGGAGCTGGTGCTTGATGACTCGTCAGAGAACACAGAATAATTCTCCTGGGAGGAGCTGGCTCAGCCTGGCAGGCTGGGGGAGCTGAATCCAATGTTTTGGCTGGGAAGGAATTTCCTCCCGTGGCAATTCCTGCTTCCAGATGCTCCAGTGGTTCATGGGACCAACATTTGTATTCTCTTCTGGCAGGGTCTGAACTGGTTTATACTGGCCAAGTTCATGATTTCCAGTCTGCAGCACTTGGAACAGAGAAGCAGCTGAGAGCTCTGTGGGATTTGGATTTTTATGGTTTGGAATGAATAAATTAATTAGTGTGCCACCTTTTCAGCCAGGAGAGTACAATTAAAATAGGAAAACATTTCATTCCTTTGGTTTGAAAGCATCCCGAGAACACTCCTAATGGCAGCTGCTGTCAAAGACAAAAATCTTCCTTAAAGCAGTTTTAATTCTCTATTTAATTCTCATATAATTATGATCAGCTTTTGGAAAAACACCTCCAAATACTTTTACCACAAAAGGTTACCTTCTCATGAAAACGGTGAGAAATTGGGAGTATTTTTAACAAACGCAGAAAAGAAAGCTCTGGTCTCATATT
Source organism: Prinia subflava (assembly GCF_021018805.1). NCBI lineage: Eukaryota > Metazoa > Chordata > Aves > Passeriformes > Cisticolidae > Prinia > Prinia subflava. The sequence goes on from NC_086254.1 coordinate 24,264,433, forward strand.
AACTAAATTTAATCTTACCTCTCCTTCCCCAATGAGACAGATTGCCTGCAGGGATGGGCTGGCCCTGCTCCAGGGAAGTTACTGCAGTTTCTGTCACTGCCCACCTTCCACAAGTTCGTCATCCATGAAAACGCAGCAGCATTCCAGAAATCATTAAAACTGAGAGACATTTCTGGCCCTGCCTCCCAACCCATTGCAGGCAGGGCAGCTCCAGCTCTATTTCCAGGGGATTTCTGTGTTTAAGTGATGATTTCCAGCACTTGATGTGTTTATTCTGCTCTGTGTTAACACTGACGTGCCTCAGGAATTCTCTGCCTTGGAGAATTAACAATTTAAACCCCTTTAATAAGGATTCAGCTTGGCTTTTTTCCAGCCATGAAATGTGAAATTGGTAAAATTGGAAATGTAGAAAAATCTTCTGCAGCTTTGCTGGGTGTTGGTTCAGAGTTTGGGGGTGGGAAGGGTGGGAACCTCCCTCCTGTGTGTGCTGGGTGATGCTGAAATTCAATAAAACCCAACAAAACCTCAACGCCTGGGCAGCACCCTTGGGTCAGGATCCCAAATTTGGATCTTGCCCTTGAGAGCTGCAAACACAATTTCATTTTTATCTGTACCTCCTTGACTTTTTCCCCTCATTTTTTTCTTTATCTTGAGATAGAATCTCAACCTTACATAAATAACCTTACCTAAATAATCTTACCTAAATCTATATTTTACCTAAATAATATCAGAGATCATCTGATCAATCAGCCATCACCTCAGGAATTAGCTCATAAAACTCCTTTTTTATTCCTGCAGAGGAAGTGAACTTCATTTTTATTGTTTTGTTTTGCTGTATTTCATTGGTTTTTTATGAATTTCCCACATAAATATACGATTTTCCTCCCAAACTTTATATTTTACTGTTATCACTGTTGGACAAGGAATAACTGTATTCTTTCAGCTTTATTAATGACATCAGATATTTATCTGAAAACCCTCCAGCAACGGATCCATTCCCTCAGATTGCCATGAAAAACTCGCATTATTTGCTCAGAAAGAAGGAATGGCCAATGCCCACCCTAAATCCCATTTTTTTGCCACTTTGTGATCAGAATCGCTGGAAAAAGATGATTTAATTCTCTCTCTCCCTTTCTCCCTCTCCCTCCTGCACACTCGCTGTCAGTACAACCCCAAGCCCTCACATTCCATTCGAGGCTCATTTTATTCGTTTTATTTATAATTAAGCAGAGATGCGGCCGTGTATTGTTGCTTTTGAAGGATATTCTCAGCTATTTTGGGGGTTTTAAGCAGGGTGCCTTAAGGTTAATTACCTACTAATTTACAGTATAAAACACCCTCGCAGGCGCTTTGATCCTTGCTAATTGTGGCACTGAAGAAAATAAATAAGAGTTTGCTTACATTCCAGCAGCGTGACCATGAACAAAGCCCGTTCTGGGATTTCTGATGATTTCTGATGATTTCTGCTGTCCTTTCCTTCTCCTTGCCCTGGGTGGCTCCTGGGCAGCCTCCAGCAGGGAATGATCCAGAGCAGTGGAGTCTCTCCAGATTCATTTTATAATGATTTTCCTTTCCTAACACAATTCAGATGTCAAATGCAGAGCAGCTGGCTGGATTGCATTACAGGATATCAAACCTTGTGCTGTGGAGGCAATAAATTAACAGGGTTTGGTGTGATGGAAAGAGGGGTTTGAGGGGCTCGGGGCAAAGGGAAGGACAGGAAGCCAAAACTCAGAGAAACTCCTGAGGAATGGGATCTTCCTCTTTCCTGGGGCTTTCCCTGCTCCAAAAGTTTCTGTTCCCAGGTCTCCAGGTGGCAAAAATCTGTGTGGTTCTGCTGAATTCCTAAAACTGGGCAGGACATTCCAAATTCCAAATTCCAGGACATCCCTGAGCAGCCAGGATTATTTGGAAGCTCTTTGGGAATCAGGCTGGGCTGGAGCTCTGCTCTCAGCCCTGGGGTGTTCTGTGACCCTGGGGCTGAAGCTTGGAGTCATTCCCAGCTCGTGGAGAGTGCAGAGAACATTCCCAGCTCCCACTTTGTGTCCTGCTGGTGGCTTTTTCCAGTGACTCTCAGCTGGGGATGCTCGGCTCAGCTCGGCTCGGCTCAGCTCGGCTCAGCTCGGCTTGACTCAGCTCAGCTCAGCTCGGCTCAGCTCGGCTTGGCTCGGCTCGGCCCAGCTCAGCCCAGCTCAGCTCAGCCCAGCTCAGCTCAGCCCAGCTCAGCTCAGCTCAGCCCAGCTCAGCTCAGCCCGGCTTGGCTCGGCTCGGCTCGGCTCGGCTCGGCTCGGCTCGGCTCGGCTCAGCTCAGCTCAGCCCGGCTCAGCTCAGCTCAGCTCAGCTCGGCTCAGCTCGGCTTGACTCAGCTCAGCTCAGCTCGGCTCAGCTCGGCTTGGCTCGGCTCGGCCCAGCTCAGCCCAGCTCAGCTCAGCCCAGCTCAGCTCAGCCCAGCTCAGCTCAGCTCAGCCCAGCTCAGCTCAGCCCGGCTTGGCTCGGCTCGGCTCGGCTCGGCTCGGCTCGGCTCGGCTCGGCTCAGCTCAGCTCAGCCCGGCTCAGCTCAGCTCAGCTCAGCCCGGCTCAGCTCAGCTCAGCTCAGCCCGGCTCGGCTCAGCTCAGCTCAGCCCGGCTCGGCTCAGCTCAGCTCAGCCCGGCTCGGCTCAGCTCAGCTCAGCCCGGCTCGGCTCGGCTCGGCTCGGCTCGGCTCGGCTCAGCTCAGCTCAGCCCGGCTCAGCCCGGCTCAGCCCGGCTCAGCTCGGCTCGGCTCGGCTCGGCTCGGCTCGGCTCGGCTCGGCTCGGCTCAGCCCGGCTCGGCTCGGCCCAGCTCGGCTCGGCTCGGCCCAGCTCGGCTCGGCTCAGCTCAGCTCAGCTTGGCTCAGCTCGGCTCGGCTCGGCTCGGCTCGGCTCGGCTCGGCTCAGCCCGGCTCGGCTCAGCCCGGCTCGGCTCAGCCCGGCTCGGCTCGGCTCGGCTCAGCTCGGCTCGGCTCGGCTCGGCTCGGCTCGGCTCGGCTCGGCTCGGCTCGGCTCAGCTCAGCTCAGCCCGGCTCAGCCCGGCTCAGCCCGGCTCAGCTCAGCCCGGCTCGGCTCAGCCCGGCTCGGCTCAGCCCGGCTCGGCTCAGCCCGGCTCGGCTCGGCTCAGCTCGGCTCGGCTCGGCTCGGCTCGGCTCGGCTCGGCTCAGCCCGGCTCGGCTTGGCTCGGCTCAGCTCGGCTCGGCTCGGCTCGGCTCGGCTCGGCTCGGCTCGGCTCAGCTCGGCTCGGCTCGGCTCGGCTCGGCTCGGCTCGGCTCGGCTCGGCCCAGCTCAGCTCAGCCCAGCTCAGCTCGGCTCGGCTCGGCTCAGCCCGGCTCGGCTCGGCTCGGCTCAGCTCGGCTCGGCTCGGCTCGGCTCGGCTCGGCTCAGCTCAGCCCAGCTCAGCTCGGCTCAGCCCAGCTCAGCTCGGCTCAGCCCAGCTCAGCCCAGCTCGGCTCGGCTCAGCTCAGCTCAGCCCAGCTCAGCTCAGCTCAGCTCAGCTCAGCTCTCTGCAGGAAGCACAAAGCAGAGAAAGGCAAAAGTGGCCAGGGAAAGGAGGAGAGCCGTGCACTGCACCTGGCCTGTCTCACCTGCACCAAAAGCAGGCAGCAGCTCGTGTTGCCACGGTAATTAACTCAGCTCTTCTGTTAATTTGGGGATGATTTTATGTTAGAAATGTCATGTAGAGTTTAAATGGTCCATGACTTGTTGCAGATTAATTCCCTGTTTGTTCACGTTGCTCCCCTTCATTTTCCTGCAGTGAATTTTGCCTTTGCACAGGATCAGTGCAGGGATTTTGTGTCTCAGATTCTGTGCAGGAGGGATGCTCACTCAGGTGCTCAGAAAAAAAAAAGGCCTTTGGGGTTTCTTTTTTCTGGCTGAGCAGCTGAGAACATTTTCAAGAGAAAGACTCAGAAAAGTGAGGCCAGGAGGAGCCCTGTTTAATGATATTTTACTTAAATAAACACCAATCAGCAAAAACAATCCAGAATTTTTATAGGGTGGCTGGACCGTGATAAAACCTTTGGTGTAACTTATAATAAAGTTATAAATAAATAAAATATATTTCACTTTTAAGGATCATAAGCCACTTACTCATTCTTGGGGATTCATTTCAGCCAAAATTGTGAAACAAAGGATGATTTATTGAGAAGAGACTTTAACAAACCAGGCAGTCACTTCATCTTTGAAATGCTGCTGTAGCATCCAGTGTGGAACCGGGCAATTTTATATTTAAAGGGAAATCAATAGCATTGATTCCACAAAATAAAAACTGCTCCATATGAAACTATTATAAAATCTGGCTGCTGGAAAAATATACAGAGGTTTTAAATCAAACTGATCAAAATCAGGGTGAGTTTTTTACAGCCAGACACGGTGATGAAAATGCACCACGAGCAGCAGGAATTACACATTGGATCAGAATAAATCAGCCAGGAGTTTGGGAAAGCTCCTTTTGTCCTTGTTTCTGTCTGATGCAAACATTCCCTGCGGCAAAGCAATTTGCTGGGGGCTTTTATTTAAATGTAACATTTTCAGGGATTTCTTTTTTCCCCCCTCTTCCACAAGGTGCTCACAGCAGTCAAATCAAAATCTTAATCTAAGGCAAAGCTGCAGTTTAGGACAAGGTTCAGGTTTAGCTCTGTGTGCCCTTCTGCCACCCCACACCTCTCCCAGGGGAAGGAAACTCAGCTGTGCCAGCCTGAATCCTGTTTTAATCCTATTTTTTGTGGCTGGCTGCCACAACTAGACGGACATTTTTCAGTTTTAGCAGCACCATTCCGCCCGAGCGCTGAATTTCTGCTTTAATAGTTTGATCAGTCTTATCTAAAGCCACGCTGGGTAATTAAACTGGCATCCACATCACCCATGGAACTGTACACGGGTATATTTAAAGGCACAGAATAAAGTAAATTATGACTTAGGCTGCCACAAACTCAAATTTTCTATGCAAAGCAGCTGCTCTTAAATTTCTTTAAGGAGGTTCTTTGTTAAAGCCACACAGTTCCTTAAAAGAAAAAACAACCTGTCTGTCAGAGATACTTCAATTATCTTTATTTTTCACTGGTTTTCTTCTGGAAATAATAGCAAGGAAGGTGCTCGGGATGCTTTTATCTGAAGCAATAAACCTCTAGGATGTTCAAGTGTAATTAATTACTTTGTTTAAAAGTAAGGGCTTCCAGCAGAATATACAAGCCTTGACATTTTTGTTATGCATAAACTCGATTAGGCTTATGCCAGAAATAAGCAGCAGGATTATATTTTTCATTCCATTCTTAAATTCTCATTAAAACTAAAATAAGGGAAGCTTCCAACAAAAGCTACACTTGAGTAAGAAGTGATGACACATTGCAAGACTGAGGGATGTGAGGATTGAGCTCATCCTGTCACAAATACATTTCTTTCACGTTTGTCAGTTGTTAATTGACATTTAAAAAAAAAAAAAGAAAAGATATTTTAAATGCTCCAAAAGCAAGGCAGGCTTTGCAAAGAAACCCAGCACAGCCCTCTTTTAGAGCACTGCTAAATCAGCTCCATTTGCTGGGTTCTAAAGCAATTAAAGGCTCTCAGGGATGGACCGGCCCCAGCCCAGCAGGACCCCAGGGGGGTTCAGGGGGTTTCACCCCAAAATTGAATTTCAGAGTGAGATATAAACTGATGACAAACCAAATCCCACTGAAATGAACTGGAAAAATGTGGCCACTGTTGATGTCTTCTGAATGGGGAGGGAGGCCAAGAAAAAGGCCTGAGGATCACAATCCCTGGGAAAAGCAGACTGAACCAGAGCCCCAAAGCTGTTTGTGAGTGTGAGCCACACCTGGAGGGGTCTTTGCACAACCAGCACACAGGAAAGCAGGACAGGATCCAGCAGTGTGGAACACACCCAGAGCTAAAATCTGAAACCCAACCCTTCCCTTCCCTTCCCTTCCTCCCTTCCCTTCCCTTCCCTTCCCTTCCCTTCCCTTCCCTCCCTTCCCTTCCCTTCCCTTCCCTTCCCTTCCCTTCCCTTCCCTTCCCTTCCCTTCCCTTCCCTTCCCTTCCCTTCCCTTCCCTTCCTCCCTTCCCTTCCCTTCCCTTCCCTTCCCTTCCCTTCCCTTCCCTTCCCTTCCCTTCCCTTCCCTTCCCTTCCCTTCCCTTCCCTTCCCTCCTTCCCTTCCCTTCCCTTCCCTTCCCTTCCCTTCCCTTCCCTTCCCTTCCCTTCCTTCCCTAACCTTCCCTAACCTTCCCTAACCTTCCCAAACCTTCCCTTCCCTAACCTTCCCTTCCCTAACCTTCCCTTCCCAAACCTTCCCTTCCCTAACCTTCCCTTCCCAAACCTTCCCAAACCTTCCCTTCCCTTCCCAAACCTTCCCTTCCCAAACCTTCCCTTCCCAAACCTTCCCTTCCCTTTTCCTCTTTTTTTCCTCTTTTTTTTTCCTCTTTTTTTTTCCTCTTTTCCTTTTTCCTTTTTCCTTTTTCCTTTCCTCCACTGATCCATGGGAAGAGATCTCTTCTTGTCTGAGGGGGATTAAAAGTGGCTGTGAGCAGAGGGAGACCTCATGTGACAGGAGAAGCCAGGGCTGCTGTGAGCTTGGAGGAATATTGGGAAGAATACTGGGAGGAATATTGGGAGGAATATTGGGGGAATATTGGGAGGAATATTGGGAGGAATATTGGGAGGAATATCCCACTGCTGACACAAATCACAGCCTTGGGTCACCCTCTGCCTGCACCCAGATCAAAACAGCTCCAAACAGAGGACTGAAAGGAGAACAAAAACATTTCAGGGTAAGGCACTCAGAGCCTCCATCAGGAGCAGCTCGGGGTTGTTCCTCTAAGAGCCTCGGGTGAATCCAGATTGCTCAGGATCTTCAGCCACTAAAAATAAAAACCCTTCAGTACTGACAAGCACCAGGCAGGGAGCCTGGAGATCAGAGCCCTCTGCAAGCCCTTTGTTCAGATAACGCTGAATCCCCTCCTGTCCTCTCCTGTTCTCACCCCAGCACGGATCAGGCATTCAGGATTCTGTTCCCTGTTTCAATTTGGGCTAAAAGAACCCAATTTATTGTGTTTGATGGAGCAGCAACCTCTGCAGAGCAGCCCCTGGCCCGGGT